>NC_133315.1:13123842-13252201 GCF_012295235.1 Primulina huaijiensis | reverse complement strand
CTAGCTGTATCCCTGAACCATTGAGGGTCACACAAGTACTGGATCGTTTGTTCCCGTTGAGAGAATAAATTCAAGAAGTTGAATTTATATTATATAGTAAATTCAAGAAGTTGAATTTATGATAATTAAATTTTGAGAGAATAAATTCAAAGAGTTGAATTTATAAAATTTGAGAATTTAATTTATTAAACTCAAAATGTTGGGTTTATTAGATATTAAATATTGGAGGTGATATAAATTCAAGGAGTTGAATTTATAATTTGAATAATAAATTCAAATGTTGAATTTATAAATGATTTAATTTATTAAACTCAAAGGTTGAGCTTATTAATTAATAAATTAAATATGGTGGGTAATATGTTTAATGAGCTTGTAAGAGTACAAGTCCAACATATTAAATAATTAAAGTTGTTAATGGACCTTGATTAATTGATTAAATTAGTGTGACTAATCCAATTAATTAATTAACCCCATTAATGTTAATTAAAGAGCCCAATTATTATACTATGATAATTAGGTCATGGTTAATTATAAATATGAGTTAACATGACATAACCTTAGCCACCGCCACAAGAGATTTTCGAAATCTCCTCTCCCAAGCACTCCATAATTCGGCCACTTCTCCTTGGAGAATAGTTTGAGCCGCCTCTCAAATTTCAATCTCCTACGTAAAATCTCTTCTACTTTTTCTAGCGCAAATTAGAAGATGATCAAACCATCTAGTCGTGGACCTGATTAGAAGAAATGAGTCCCTGAAGAAAGTTCGTAGGGATTTCATCAAGAGCTATCTCCGNTACCGGTATTAGCGGACGTAGCTCTTGTTGTAAATCCCTACGAACGNATCCTTTGAATGTTTTATTAAAAACCATACGAACGCCCAATCAAATGTATTTTGATTGTCAAAATAAAATAAAAATTTTAAAACTTCCGCTGCGTTTGTGCGTATTGAAAACCGAGATCCAACAATAATCTGGATTGTATTCAAGAAAGAGATCTCATGCATACAATATATATTCATAAATTGGTTCAAATGCTATACCAACTGCGTATGAAAGTAATTGAAAGGAGAGTTTATGCAATAAAAGCTGTCGTCGAACCTGGGTCAACGACAAATATCAGGTACGACGTTGTGTTGTTTCGAATTCATACTGGGCAATGGTTAATCGATTAGCTCATTGGTGGATAAATTGGTTTTTTGGAGTTAAGATATTGTAGTTATGGTTAATCAATTATTCAAGGGGGTTTTGTTCACACAATCTTGTGGGTAGTGTCTTCATTTACTCAACACATGACATGTATACTGGGTGGATCAATTATCGTCACTCATTCAACAATGATATATTGATGAACGATCCGTCGAACACATTTCAGGGAAGTCCCAACTTGTTTTTAATATAGCTCATTGGTTTCGAATCTCAACTCCTGATTATGGCCAACCCTGTATAAAATTTTTTAAAAATTCAAAATTTTTGTTGCTGAACTTAATCGATTTTTGAAGTACATTTATATTTTTGGGTAAATTTTAAATTAGATTAATATGTCTGAATACATAAAGTAAACTTTATCGAAATGATATACCGTAGAATAAATTAGTGTTTTTGATAATTTTAAATTAAAAGAGGTCATTTTAAAAAATAAAATAAAATAAAACAGTTTTTTTAAGATATTAAAATAAAACGTTAATTATTTTGTTAGAGTTAAAAAATAAAATAGGTATGTCACATCCAATGTTGCGGTGATCGCTGCATTCTATGACCTTCACATGAATTCCAACTTTTTATTCAAAGTTTGATTATTGATTCAAAAAATCATTGGATATAATTATAAAATGTGGAAAATCACATCATCCATTTATAAATATGTTATTACTTGTACCAATATGTTATGAATGAAATGATGGTAAAATTTATTTTCGAAAAGAATTTACATAAAAGTTTCCGCTCAAATATTTTCCGTCGTGTTACGTTGAGTTGTAAGAGTATTTACATTGATGGAAGTTATAACATTCATTTCCTCTTTAAAAAACGAAGAGTCAACATGCTATTTACACATTATGTTAACATCTTCATTCTCTCACATTCATTTTAACATTGACAATCATTATTTATGGATATCACAGTCCACTCATTCTTTTTTATTCTTATTTTATATTAAATAAATATATTTTCAATTTTATTTACATAATTTAAATGATTAATAATATTTTTTATTTTTTATTATTTAAAATTATTTCATCTTATCTCACAAGTACAATTTAATAAGAATTAAAACTTTATTATAAATTTGAAATTAAAGAGTACAATATAAGGAAAAAAAACACTTGTATACAATAAAAAACAATATATAAACTAAATGTTGCGAAATATGTAAAATACTAATTTAGGAATTTTTTTGTATTATGTCCAGATATGTTAATATTATTATTATTTTAAACCGAAGGTAGAAAAGTTTTTTTTTAAAGAAAAAAACATTTGGTTAATTTTTTTTTAATTTTTTTAAAATAAAAAATGGGTGTGAGAGAAGCTCAAGTGGGTAGGCCTTTCAGCCCATGCACTTTCAAGATAGACTTGGCTACCATCCAGGTCAAGGTCAGAAAAATCCTGACCTTTAATCGCCCCGCTCGTGGCTGGTTATAGTCCGGGTCCAGTTCAATTTTTTTTTTTAATTTCTTTTAAAAGAATGAAGGGTTCTTTTTTTTCAATTTTTTTAGGGATGACAATTCAAAGGATAAACTTATCATTCTATAGTCTTGCAATCATTTCTCTTTTACTAAAATTTCGATATAAGACAATGAATATTACCTTACAATTCTTATGCATTATGCAAACATCGAAAATTTAGTGAAATAGAAGGACTGCAAGTCTTTAACGTCCAAAAAATTCGTTTACGTAAATCGCATGCATGGATGAGAATTATTAAATTGTTAATTTATTTTAATTGAATGATTTAAATGCATAAATGATATATTTTGAATATGATTAAATGTTTAATTATGTAGTTCTGCATGATTTCATAATTAAAGATTTTCGGGCGAATATTTGATGCTTGGCCGAGGAGAGAAGTCCATAAATGATCGAGATAAAAATATATTTAAATAATTATTTTAAAGGCTCGAAAATATGTCTAAATAAGATTTTTAAATTTTCTAAAAATGTTAGAGTTCAAATTATTTTACGAGTCAAACCTTATTTTATTCTAGAAACTGATTTTCGTCAAATGAAGGACTTTTGAGTACTCGTAAATTTATTTTTAAAAAGTTTCCTAAATAAAATTTTTGTGCAGGATTTAATTGGCCTAATTATTCCTATATAACAAGAATTAGTGGACCTAATTTTCCTAACCATAAATACCTAAATCCCTAGTGATGCGATCATGGTAGGTCAAACTCCGAGGAAAGCATGGGATCCATTAGAGTTGCCGGAGGGACCAATCATGAGAGGACGACTGAAGAAATTCAAAGAGACGCTACAAGGAGTAATGCGCAATAAAGAAGGGCTTACGAGCAAGGTGCAAAGTTTCGAAGGGTTCGTGATGCAGGAGAGTACGTTTGGGGGCCAAAAGAACATTATTCAAGCAATAATTGAGGAAGATCCCCGAATACCATTATTTTTCAAAGAATGAAGATTTCAGAGTGTACATGGACCCCACCCCGGAACTGTACCCGGGGTCCGTGTCAATTACCCTCGAAGTATGAGAATTACAGTGCCTACACGGACCCTACTCCAGACCCCTACACGGGGTCCATGTCCATTGTTTCCCGGACAATATGTTGCAGCGAAGAGACACGGACCCTTACCCGGAGGCCTACACGGGGTCTATGTCCTATGATATTTGGCCAAGATTTGGCGCATATTTTGTTAGCTAAATTATCTTTTTGATATCCTTTTGATTTTTTATATATATTTGGGCGAATTTTGAACATTTTTTGGTAGAATATTATTGATAGAATACATTGTTCTTGAGTTTTTCTCTCAAACAATTAAAGCTTTTGCTTTGTTTTCAAAAATCAAACTTATCAAAGTTTATACTTTGTGGCGTTTGTCGATTGTTCTTGTGAGGATTGTCTTAGGCTTGTTTTTTGAAGGTTCGTTCGAGTTTTTCGATTGTCTCTTTGTGATTATTTGTTGCTAAACTTTTCGTAGTTTAGAGATGAAAATCACGCACACACTTGATTTAAAAGATCGGGACACAACACGAATCCTTTTAACGTTATTGAATTGAGGGCGCGGTTCGAAATAATCGTGTTTGCTATTCGTTCGTACGGGGATTCATATCATTTGGTATCAGAGCATAAGTTCATTGAATTCAAGTAAGTATCTTGTTTTTATATTTTCAGATCTGCAATTATCCTTTCGTTCGTTTGTCAGATCTGTGTCGTTCAATCGTTCTTCGTCTTTTTCGTGAATTTGTGATTTTCGAAATTATAGTAATTTGTTTTTCTGGAATTTTGGTGAATTTTTTTGTTGGGATTGGGATTTTCGAGGTTATACTCAGTCTTACAAAAAAAAAAGTACAAAAATTCTGAAAATTCACCATTATTTTGTTTTGGTATTTTGTTCTCTTTCTTTTGGAGAGTCATATTCAATTGTCTCTCACAGTAAAAAAAAATTCAAATTGCTTGTCTACGCAGTCCAAGTGAGTCGATCACATTTGTTCACAAGTTGAACTTGATTGTTTGATATATACAAATACAAAGCTTAAGCACACTTTCGAGAGAACTATCAAATTCGAGTGAAAACACTTGAGTGCGAGCGTTATTTCTTTTGAGTGACTGGTGAGTATTTGTTGTGAGCAAAAAATAATAATAATAAAAGAGAGACGAGTGAATTTTCTTTGGAGTGACCGTGAGGATTTGGGTGAGGAATATTCTATTTTATTTCTACTAACGTTTCTTGCAGGTACAATGTCCGAAAGAAAATTAGAGGAGGTAGGAGATGACTCGAACCAAGGACTTTCTAAGGTCCAAATGGAGGCGCTGTTCGGTCATTTCAGTAGGATGATGAGGACCCAAATGGAGCCTTTACATGAGAGGTTGGATATGCTTGAGGGTAGTGGTAGTGGTAGTAGATCTAAAAATAAAAATGTGGGTAGAGGCGAATATGAGGGTGAGATGGATATGGGAGGCGACTATGAGAGCCAAAATGAGACTTGGGCTAGGAATAAGGGTGATAGAGGAACTGGGAGAGGAAGAAGAGAAGTTGTACGAGGTAGGTACTACGAGGGTGGTAAAGAAGATGGGAATATGGGTAGCATTAAGATGAAGATCCCGTCGTTCCATGGTAAGTCTGGCCCATAGGCTTATTTAGAATGGGAGAAACGAGTTGAGTTTGTTTTCGATTTTTACAACTACTCTGAACTCAAAAAGGTTAGGTTGGCAGTGGTTGAGTTTGTAGATTATGCACTTATTTGGTGGGATCAATTAGTGACCACCAAGAGAAGATGCAATGATAGACTTATAGAAACTTAGGCTGAGATGAAAAGCGTAATGAGGAAGAGGTTTGTACCAAATCACTACTGTAGGGAAATGTTTAAGAGGTTACAAACTTTGAGACAAGGAGTGAAGAGCGTAGAGGACTACTATAAAGAGTTGGAAGTAGTCATGATTAGAGCAAACATTGAGGAGGATCGTGAGGCTACTATGACTCGTTTTCTGTGTGGTTTGAACAGGAAAATTCAAGACCAAGTGGAGCTTGGACACTACTTGGACATAGATGAGATGGTACAAATGACGATAAAGGTGGAGAAACAACTCAAGAGGAGAGGAGTTGGCCGCACCACTCAAGTGGGGAATGCATCAACCTCTTGGCATTCCAAAGTTGGAAAACGTGAAGAAGGCAAAGTGGTGACCAAACCAAAATTTGACACTAAGCAGGAAGTGCCTAAACAAGGAGTGCAAGGTACATCTGAAACTCCTCTTAATCATTTTAGAGATATCAAATGTTTTAGGTGTCAGGGAGTTGGCCATATTGCTAACCAGTGTCCCAATAAAAGAGTGATTGTGTTGAATACCTATGGGGAGTATGAATCTCATAGTGAGGGAGATGATGGAGACGATGAAGATGAGATGTCTGCGTTAGAGAATCCCGATGAGGGATATGGGGCAGTTGTAGGTGAGGCATTAGTGACTAGGCCCATCATGAGTTCCCAAGTCAAGGAAGGGGAGAATAACCAAAGGGAAAACTTATTCCATACTAGATTTTTTGTCAATGGCAAGGTTTGCAACCTTATTATAGATGGGGGAGTTGTACTCATGTGGCTAGTATTGAGATGGTGGAGAAATTGGGTTTACCTACATTAAAGCATCCTCAACCATATAGGCTTCAATGGTTGAATGATTGTGCGGAGGTGAAGGTGAACAAACAAGTTTTGGTTTCCTTTTCGATTGGGAAGTATGTTGATGAGGTGTTGTATGATGTGGTGCCAATGCATGCTTGTCATATTTTGTTAGGGAGACCATGGCAATATGATAGGCAAGTGATACATGATGGGTTTAGGAATAGATATTCTTTTGTTCTCAAAAAAGAGCTTATTGTTTTACTTCTTTTGTCCCCAAAGCAAGTGTTGGAGGACCAACTAAAAAAAGAAGAGAAAAGAGGCCGAAAAAAGAGTGAACAAAAAAGTGAAGCGGCCTTTGAAAATACTCCTTGTGCTGTTCCTGTTTTATTAGTTCCTAAGAAAGATGGCTCATGGCGTATGTGTGTAGATCTTAGTGCACTCAATAACATAACCATTAAGTATAGGCATCCCATACCTAGACTAGATGATATGTTAGATGAGTTGCATGGTGCATGTATTTTCAGCAAAATTGACTTGAAGAGTGGTTATCACCAAATTAGAATGAGAGAAGGTGATGAGTGGAAAACTGCTTTTAAAACCAAGCACGGGTTGTATGAGTGGATGGTCATGTCTTCTGGCTTAACTAACGCTCCTAGCACCTTTATGAGGTTAATGAACCATGTCTTGCGTGCATACATAGGAAAATTTGTTGTGGTCTACTTTGATGACATCCTAGTATATAGCAAACATTTAGAAGAGCATGTTAATCACTTGAGACTTGTGCTAATCACATTAAGGGATGAAAATTTATATGCTAACTTAAAGAAATGTGATTTTTGTACAAGCAAACTTGTCTTTCTTGGTTTTGTTGTAAGTTCACAGGGGATACAAGTGGATGAGGACAAGGTAAGTGCTATTCGAGATTGGCCAGCGCCTACTACTGTTGGTCAAGTCCGAATCTTTCATGGACTTGCAAGCTTATATATGAGGTTTGTAAAGGATTTTAGCACACTGGCAGCACCGATGATGGCTGTGATCAAGAAGAACGTTGCATTCCATTGGGGCGAGGAGCAAGAGTAGTCCTTTAATATTATCAAGCAAAAATTAATTAATGCTCCTTTACTTGTTTTACCTGATTTTTCTAATACTTTTGAAATTGAATGTGATGCTTCAGGTGTAGGTATTGGTGGAGTATTGATGCAAGGAGGACGGCCGGTGGCGTACTATAGTGAAGAGCTTAATGGAGCAGCGCTAAACTATCCAACATATCACAAGGAGCTCTATGCGCTTGTGAGGACTCTTGAAACGTGGCAGCACTACTTGAGGCCTAGGGAGTTTGTGATTCATACGGATCATGAATCCTTAAAGCATCTTAAGGGACAGCAGAAGTTGAACACGAGACATGCCAAGTGGGTGGCGTTTGTGGAGACATTCTCCTACATGATCAAATATAAGCAAGGTAAGGAAAACGTAGTGGCCGACACACTGTCACGAAGGTACATATTTTTCTCTACCTTGGAGTCTAAAATTTTGGGGTTTGAGCATGTCAAGAAGTTGTATGTGCTAGATGATGATTTTAAGAGTGTGTTTGAAACTTGTATGCATGGTCCACATGATAAATTCTATTTGCATAATGGTTTCTTGTTTAAAGAAGATAGGATGTGCATCCATAGATCATCCATTCGTTAATTACTTGTAAGGGAGGCATATGGGGGTGGCTTGATGGGACACTTTGGTGTGGCTAAAAACTTTGATTTGTTTGCATGAGCATTTGTATTAGCCACATATGAAACGTAATGTTGAACGTGTTTGTGAAAAGTGCATAGCATGTAGACAAGCTAAGTCTAGAATACAACCATGTTGGAACTTTCAAGTTCGCAATCTTTGCTTAATTTTGATGTTAACAAACCTTGATATTTTGTTTCTAATAACCTACCTTAGTGCGCAGATAGCTGAAACTGAAATGATCAGTTTACGAGCCAAAACTGAAGCTATCGGAGATGCTAACTGAAAGAACCAACTGATCGAACGAACTGAGCCAGTTCAACTGATGCATCGCAACCAGCTCAACTGAATGTCCAGCTGATAGGTAGTTCAGCTGAAGATCTTCAGAAGCCCGGCCAGCTGATGAAGAGTTCAACTGATGAAAAGCTCAGCTGACCAGGTAAATTGAATCAGTGAAATCAGTTCAGCTGACGAGTCAACTGATTTCACTAGATCAGTTCAAAAACCAGTTGCTGATCAGTTTGAAGAATCAGTTCAGAACATCAGTTAGGAGCAATCAGTTGCAGACCACGAAAAGATTACTTAATGGATTACAGTTGTGCGTAAGGGTACAAAAGCAATTGTATTATCACAGTGCAATCATGAACGTTGCATCAGAAGCTTAAAGCCAAAACTTTCGGAATGGATTCCAAGGAACAAATTCAAAATGCAACGGATATAATAATTGAGTCTCACTGTACGATCAATCTTCGCGCCTATAAATAGAAGATCAGTGAAGACTCAGCAACAACGACATATACACAGTGTGACTGAAAGAAAGAACACAATAAGAAGAAGGGCACGCATATTGTATATCTGCTTACTAGAAGCAATCTGCCCAAAGAGAACACTTTAAAGTTATATCAGCTTAGATTAGAAGCTTATTTTCCCTCAGTGTGTGAGAACACCTTCAGATTGTTATAATTGTTCAGTTCTCACACACACGCACACACACCACCACCCAAATTACAGGCTTGCACAAAGACAATAAACTTGTGTATGTAGTCTTTGACACATAGACGTTAAACAAGTGTTGGCTGGAAGGTGCTGCCTTCAGTCTAGACTAGGAGTTCAGTTAGGCAGTGGGTAAGTCCTAAACTGTGTAGGATTTGTACAAGTTGTTGTATAAATCTAAGTCTTCTAGTGTATCCTACTCGCGGAGGTAGAAGGGCTGATGTAGGAGCAGTTGAAGCCTCCGAACATTCATAAACATATCATGTGTCTTTTAACTATTTAACTGTTTGTTTTGTTCTTAACTTATTTGATCAGTTCAGCTGATATCAGTTCAGTTCTGTCCATAACTGAACTGATATAAGTTCTAACTGATTTTCCCGTAATTTCAGTTATTCAGTTGCACAGTATATAAAAAACATATCAGTTTCCTTAACGAAGGATTATTTCAAGTGTTTTCCGCTTGGTTTAAACACCAAGCTTGATCTAATTCATCGATGTATACATTCTTAGAACACGAGCTATTGCAGCTCATTGATTTATTGTGTTGAAAGCACCCCTAAGGTGCCAAGCACACGATCCATCAAACCACATGGATTGTATACACCACTTCCTGTCCATAGTGAACTTTGGGTTGATATTTTTAAGGACTTTGTTTTGGAGTTACCTAGGACCAAGAAGGGGAGTGATTTAATATTTGTTGTTGTTGATAGATTTTCTAAGATGGCACATTTTATTGCTTGTCATAAAACTGATGATGCATCTAAAATTGTGGACTTGTTCTTTAGATAAGTCATTAGGTTGCATGGTATGCCTAGGACTATTGTGTCTGATCGTGATGTTAAATTTTTGAGTTATTTTTGGAAGACTTTGTGGGCTAAACTTGGCACAAAATTGTTGTTTTCTACTACGTGTCATCCTCAAATGGATGGACAAACTGAAGTTGTTAATAGAATTTTAGGAACACTTTTGCGTGCTATACTCAAAAAGAATTTAAAGAATTGGGAAGAATGTTTACCATTTGTTGAGTTTCTTTATAATCGTAGTGTGCATTCTACTACAAATTATCCATTTGAGATTGTTTATTGTTTTAATCATTTGACTCTGTTGGATTTGATGTCTTTACCTGTGAGTGAAAGGTTAAACATGGATGGCAAAAAGAAGGCTGAATTTGTGAGGGGTTTGCATGAAAAGGCCAAGGCCAACATTGAGAAAAGGAATGAGCAATATGTCAAGCAAGACAACAAGGGGAAGAAGAAGGTGGTATTTGAAAAAGGTGACTGGGTGTGGTTGCACTTGCGGAAGGACAGTTTCCTTGAGAAGCGACGTTCTAAGCTACTACCTAGGGGTGATGGACCATTTTAAGTTCTCGAAAGGATCAATGACAACACCTACAAACTCGATCTTCCATGTAAGTATAACGTGAGTTCTACTTTTAATGTTAGTGATCTCTCCTTGTTCGATGTAGGTGATGAACAAGATTTGAGGACAAATCTTTTTCAAGAAAGGGAGGATGATGCGATCATGGTAGGCCAAGCTCCGAGGAAAGCATGAGATCCATTAGAGTTGTCGGAGGGACCAATCACGAGAGGACGACTAAAGAAATTCAAAGAGGCACTAAAGGAGTAATGCACAATAAAGAAGGGCTTACGAGCAAGGTGCAAAGTTCCAAAGGGTTCGTGATGCAGGGAGTACGTTTGGGGGATAAAGGAATACTATTCAAGAAATAATTGAAGAAGATCCCCGAATACCATTATTTTTCAAAGAATGAAGATTTCAGAGTGTACACGGACCCCACCCCAGACCTGTACTCAGGGTCCGTGTCAATTACCCTCGAAGTATGAGAATTACAGTGCCTACACGGACCCTACTCCAGACCCCTACACGGGGTCCATGTCCATTGTTTCCCGGACAATATGTTGCAGCGAAGAGACACGGACCCTTACCCGGAGGCCTACACGGGGTCCGTGTCCTATTATATCTGGCCAAGATTTGGCGCAGATTTGTTAGCTAAATTATCTTTTTGATATCCTTTTGATTTTGATGTATATTTGGGCTAATTTTGAACATTTTCTGGTAGAATATTATTGATAGAATACATTGTTCTTGAGTTTTTCTCTCAAACATTTAAAGATTTTGCTTTGTTTTCAAAAATCAAACTTATCAAAGTTTATACTTTGTGGCGTTTGTCGATCGTTCTTGTGCAGATTGTCTTAGGCTTGTTCTTTGAAGGTTCGTTCGAGTTTTTCGAATGTTTCTTTGTGATTATCTTGTTGCTAAAATTTTCGTAGTTTAGAGGTCAAAATCACGCACACACTTGATTCAAAAGATCGGGACACAACACGAATCCTTTAACGTTATTGAATTGAGGGTGCGGTTCGAAATAATCGTGTTTGCTATTCGTTCGTACGTGGATTCATATCACCTAGCCTCCTAAACACAAAAAAATTCGAAATTTACCAACAAAAATTAGGGTTCGTGAGGGCAGCAACAGCCGTGCACCTTGCTGCTACGAAACTAGGATTTTTCAAGAAATTTTTTTTTAAAAAAAAAACAAGGCCAAGACGTTCCCCGATCGTTCCTTCTCACTTTCTCACGCCAATAATCGATTTTCGAGCATTCAAAGACACTTCTTTAAACCTTTCTTTTGTACCATTCAAGCTATATTATGCATGTTTATGATATTTTAAATTAAAAACATGATGATCAAGTTTATTTAACATTGTGAATAATTTATTTTAAAACTTTGAAGTTTTAATTCGTGTTTTAGTCGAGTTATGATTCATAGGGACTTGCTGCCACTAAATAGAAGGGGGTTTATGTTTAGTAGTCCTAAAGAGAGTCTCATACAAGCTAGAAGGGGGCTGGAACTGGAAGAGAAGGGGCCAAGTCGAGGGTAGGGTTTTTGCAGCTCGATCTAGGGCGTGAGGAAGGGGTGCTACACAAGAGGCTGTCTAGCTGTGGTCGAGGCCCTGTGGTGGGTCAAGTTGTGATCCTAGAGGGTCCTAGTGTGGCTGGAGATGATGGTAGACGGTTAAGGCCGCAGCGAGGGCCGTGTTGGAACCTAGGGCGCGCGGCTTTGGGAAAAAATTTAATAAGTTTCGAGTCAACTCGAGCTACAAACGGGACTACAGTTTAACAGTTAAGTCGAATTTTGATAATGGGTCGAAGGGCTTGAGTTTATGCTTGAGAAAATTTTTAGAGGTAAAAAATAAGCTTATATGATGGTTCGGGATAGGCTCGAGTCAAAGAACATAGGAAAAAATTAAAAAAAGTAAGTTAGGGTTTCAAGGGTAAAATGGTAATTTTACGTCCAAGGAAGTTCGGAAGTTCGGAAGTCCTGACAGTGCCCCGAGTAATCATAACACATATTAAATGGTTATTTGAAATGAATATGCTAAATTTATGAAATTTGCAATATATGCTAAAGCTAATAGATTTCTTTGCCGCGTGCTTAGTTTATAAAAATAAAAGTTATTTTTAAATAGACTAAGAGAAATGATTCAAAATAATTTGAAGGCTATTAATTGATTGTGACGCAAATGATGTGTGAGGGATCCGTAGGAAAAAGAGACGGTGAACTTACTTTATTTTAGGCCACGACCTAGTGACGAGAATTGATGACGTCCCGTCGCCAGTTACCATGATTTATAGATTGATCAATCGTACAAAGGATAAAAGATGAAGGATAAAGGATAGTAACTTTCAATAATCAAACTTCACTAAAAATAATCTATGATAAATGATGAGAAAATGCTATATAATGTTAAGTATTTTAAAAGATTTATGAAAATGTGTATGCTAATGATTTTTAAGTCAGGTGTATTTGGTTAAAAGTATTCTGTTTAAATGCATGTGTTTGTATATGTATTATTTGCTATCTCATTTGGATTTGCTGAGTCATTAGACTCATTAGGTTTGAATGATTGCAGATAAGGAAAACGATGAGATTGGAGGCTCAGACATTTGAGTAGACCGGGCTTGGTAATACACTCCCGAAGACCTTGCGGCACTCTGTTAGATAAAGTTTTATGAGAGAGATATTTTAAAGGATAAAACTATTAGTATTTTTAAGTTTAAATACTGGATTATCTTATTTGACATATGCTTATTTGGTTGGCGAATTTGGATTTTCGATGGATTTTAGTTTTTGACTCAAAAAAATAATGTTGGTAAAATAGTTTTAAATATTGATCTTTATAAGTATAGTTTCNAAGTATATAAAGAATTTCAACCAAAAGAGTATTGTTTGCACAACAGTCATTCCATTTTTTTTAAATAGTACGAGTCGTCGGGTTGGACCCACCGAACCGTTGGTTCGACGGGTTTTCTACCCTTAAACCGTAACCAGACGACCTTTTGGTGGTTCTAATCACGGTTTCGAGTCAAACATGTTGACCCCATTAACCGGCACATTGCCCAGGGGTCGATTCCTGGTATAACCCAGCCTTGGGCCAGGTTTATTTCAGGGGCACGTCAGACATAGCGCTTCCTCGCATCTTGAAAGGGCTTGTAAAAAAAATTGAAGTCTCGAAATTTGTTATAATAGTGAAAACTTGTGCTTTGAAAATTGATTTTCATTTTAAAAGTCCAAATTTTTATTCTAAAAACCTTCTATAAATATGGATAAGAACAAAAAAAGAGTACTTTTCGTCAAATAAATAGCATATCTACTTACTTCTATCTACTTAAAGCGCGCTGTCTCTCAAAATGGCTAGTTTTCTTCCGGTTGCAGGTAAAAAAAACATACACGTGGCATGAGCTTTTTCTTACACGGCATCAGGGAACGGGAACTTGACAATTCGATCGTTCCGCCATGCCTCGTAACAAGGAGAAAGATCAATCAATGCTGGACCGCTTCATTTCCACGAAAGAGGGTGAGCAGAAGAGCTTTTTCTTCCCCGACATCGGAGGACGGGAACTAACTGATAATTCAATCGTTCTTCCATGGCTCGTAACGAGGCGAAAGCTCAATTGATGCTGACCCGCTTGATTTCCATGAAAGAGGACAGAAGAAGCCCAAAGAGCGCCACCCCTACCTCGCGTTCGAGTGCCGAGATTTGGCGGAGCCCGACAAGTGGCACCAGAAAATCATGCGACAGATCGGGCGAAAAGCTGCTGAAATCCAGAAGGAAAGCCTCGGAGAGCACCGGCTCAGAGGCTTGAATGACGAGACCAGTAAATTGATTAGAGAGAAAACGCATTGGGAGAGGTGTATTGTTGAGCTTGGGGGGGAAATTCACGCGAGGTATTAAGTGAAGATGACTGGTTTAGATGGAACCATCGTGGGCGTTCCGAATCCAGGTGGGCGTGGGCTAGGATATAGGTATTTTGGGGTGACTAAGAAGTTGCCCGATGTCAAGGAGTTGTTCGAGAAGCCGAGTTGCGGAAAAGGTGTACACGGTAATTTTTATTGTTCAAGTTTGCTGGTCGAGTGAAGAATTGAGGCACTGTGTGTGTTTTCTTTCTTTTTTTGTTTCTTAGGGCGAGGTTTGGAGTTTATGATAGTGATATATTATGTTCTTGTTATGATAATGATTTTGTTTGTTTTGCACATTTAGAAACCAAGAGATTTTTTCCCGAGATGGCCGCGTAATAAAAAAATTTATTGGGTACACATTCCGATTATAGGTGCATAAAATGTTTGATATATTATGTTCATGTTAATCTGTTATGATAATGGTTTTGTTTGTTTTGCTCATTTAGAAACCAAGAGATTTTTTTTCGAGATGGACACGTTATTAAAAAATTTATTGGGTAAACAGTCCGATTATAAGTTGCATAAAATATTTAGATTTTCTGAGATGGTTGTCTCAAGTTAACTTCTTTAGTATACTTTTTCACAACACAAATAACAGGTTTCTGAATTAGATGCATGGTTAAATTTTATGGGAACCGATTTCTGTGAACTGGACTACTATGTTGGCCATATATGCCTTTATATTACTAACTAACTTGATATATACGTTAAGAAACTCATATTCTCTATTGTCTTGTTCGATTGTTTATTTAAGTGAACGTGTAGAATCATATCCTTGACGACTGAAACATGTGCTGTAATTTTTTTAGACTACGAAAGTCATTATGGTTTTCTAATTTGTGTAATTATCTTACTGAAATCGCCTTGCTATTTTATTTTATTTCTGTATGGCACTTGAGCTAATGTAGCTCATGCACATTATCCGCAGGTATGACATTTATAAAAGGATAGATGCAAGCTATTAATGTTATAGGGATGGTGAGGATGAGATCTCGGAGAAGTTGGAAGCCAGCAGAGAAAAAAATGAGGGCTGCAGCTCTGGAGGATTGGATGGAGATGGAAAAGATAAAGAAAGAAGCAAGGAGGGCAGCGAAAGTGGAGAGGTGACAGACATGGGCAATGTGTCCAACATATTACTTGAGGAAGAGGATGTGGTGGAGGAAGAGAAGATGAATAAGAAGTTGAAAGAGAAGAAAGAGAAGGAAAATGAATTTGTTGCGCATGTGCCACTGCAAAATGAGAAGGAAATTGGAAGGATGGTGCTGGAAAAGAGAAAGCAGGATATCTTTGACAAATACATAAGGAATGCGCTGCAGGAGGAGATGACTGAAGCAAAGACCTTGCTTAATATACAGAGGTAGATGGTATGGTGTACTTTTCACTTCACTTGGCTTAATGTTGCTGTTATTTTTTCAACATGTTTAGTTGGTTGATGTATTCATTGATTGACGATCATTGTCTCTTCTTTACATTGGGATCCTTGGTCTTTTTATTCTTGTTCATGCCATAAAATTCTTTCTTTGGTTTTTCTCTTTAGGTTCAAATCAACAGTTAGGGACAAGGATTGGTCTAGGCTTGTAATAATAGGAGCAGGACTCACATTTTGTACTTTCTAGGTATAAATTTTTGGAAAACATAATGTAAATTATATGTGAATTATGATGTGGTTATGTTATTTTACAAAGTATGGTGTGATATCTACAGTTTATTGATGTTTTGATGACTAAATCCAAGCGAGGTATAGCTCTTTTATCGTTTGGGAAAAAAAGTTAAAGATATTAAGGAAATTAAAGATATGGTTATGGTAGTTTAAATATGAGATTAAAGGCCTTACATTTGTTGTATGCAAACATATGCAACTTAAGTGCATGTAATCTTGACATTGGATTTTGTTTGTAATGTGTACATTTACAAAAATATTTTATACCTACTTTCTTATCAACACAACTATCTACACATTATATAACATTAAAATTCCCGAAAATACAAATGTTTAGACCAGTTTAAAAATATTGTATACCAGTAAAATATGTCAATTGTTAACATACGATAAAAACAAAGTCACAACATATATTTATACATGTTATAAATAATAATTATTTTCCCAGTGTTAATTAGTTAAAACAACCTTTTCTTCTAAATGTTTCTTCAATGATTTCAAACACTTATAATTTATGTACATGTACGTTCGAACATAGATTCTATGTATGATATTATTACAACTCAAACATTCACAATGTAACTACATAAAAGATCAAGAGTGGATCTAATGTATAATGCTATAAATATGTAAAGGTTATTATCCGCTAAAAAAAACTGTGATAATACTATGAATATGTGGAGGTTATTAGCTACATAAAAGATCAACTGTTTTTTAAAAATTCGGAATTTTATTTGAAATTTTATTTACTTATGCATATAAATACCTTAAACTCAAAAAAAAAAAAAAAACAAATACAATATAGTTGCAAAATTATTACCTCACAAAATTACATTTCATTATCACATATTTTTATGTATCATATTTAAAAATTTCCAAGTGTTTCAAAAACTCTAAATAATTTTTGTTATATATAAAATTCTCAATAAATATACCTTAAGCTTTGTAGCATATTTATCTTTATACATAGATGAACATTAAACTGCTCAGTTAGTTAAAATGATTTCATTTTATCATAGTTTTTCCCATCAATTTTCTCCCTCTTTAAAAGATTTTTTTTTCAATTATATGACTTTAATATATTTTTTTCCTTTTTCGTAACTCGATACTTTTACATTGTTTATATCAAAAATTTATTTAAATCTACAGCTTTTTGCTCAACGTTTCCATCTCACCACCTAACATTAACATTATGATCCACTTTCAATCTTATATACATTCTCAGGAAATATACACAAGTTTTTTTCCAGAATATATTTGAATCTTTTTTATATTATCTCATGTGTTTTTAAAGTTTGTAATTTATGTCAATTTCATAAAAATGATAAAAGTCTATTTTATTAAATGTAAATTCATATTACATACGTACATATATAGAAAAATAAAATAAATATACAACTTTTTTATATTCTTCTTCTTCTATCATTAAACAATTACCCTCTATGCTATGTGATTCCCAATTCAGTTCAATGATTATCCTAATTCTCATATTACTCTCAACTTCTTATCATATTTTTTACTAAAAAAGTGAAGAAGACGCATAGATAGCCTACAAGCTCACATATTCCAGCTGTTTTACTTTCATTTAAATTTTTAAAGAAAATTTATTTTATACCTATCAATATAGCATTATCATTACTGTTATAATTTTTATCATTATATTCGTTGTCGTCAGCATCATCGTAATAAATAAAATTTATTCCGAAAATATTAAATGTATTATACTTAATTTATTTAAATACTTTTTATATTTTTAGATAGTGAAGGGCATTTCTTCTTCTATTCTATCATATGCATAGGTACTGATCATTCATACTATACATGCTATATTATAATTTCTCAATAACCATCATTTGCTAGCTACAGATTCAATATATAAACCAAATTCAATGGAAAACAATCTTACTGTATGTGTATCGAATGTGGACAATGTCAATACAACTATCCATTTCAGAAAGAAATTGAAGAACTAATAAGAAGATTTTACTACATCCCAGTATGGGACATCACCTTACGAAGAGTGCTTAACATAGAATCAAAGCTCTTGCTCTTGCTAGACTATGCAACAGGCATTGAGACAACCCTAAATACCCACGAGCTCCATCAAAACAGCCATATACATTAAATTAATAATAAAATCTTTATCTTATGGTACCGAATATGCTTTTTCGTTGTACATGTGTGTAAACGTATTATAAACTTTAGTTTATGCTTGATCAAACCAACGTATATAAAAAATGAACTCAACATCGTTACTCTGTGCATTTAATTTTTATTTTCCTCATAGTACATCAACCACTTCCCTGTTAATTTCTTTTGCTTACATGTTACTGACCTGTACTTTCTTCTCAATATGAGCTCCAAACAATTTTTATTCATATACTTTAATTTCTTTTATTAGTCCCTCGTTATAGTCATCTACTTAGCTGTCTTGTCAATTAAATTAACTCATGTTTAAATATAATAAAAACTCGAGGTTACAAAATTCATAAATACGTCAACTAAATTCTCAACAAAAAAAAATTTATGTCTATTGAAATAATGTCTACATTAACAAGTTTTCAAATTTTTTTGAGTACACTGAGATTTTATGTGCTCTTATCGATTGTTTAATTTATTTGCGAATTTATAATAACTTATTTATGGAGTAGATCCCTCATTATATTTTAAGATGAGTAAATACTTTATATTCAATTTGAGACATGTTATTAAATTTCACCTATTTGAACACCAACTCAATCTTTTTCCTAACTATTTTCACTTTTACAAATTTCTTGTTTTCCATATTTTTCACTTTGTTAAGCACATTGTCAAATTAAAATACTAATCGTTTGAGTACGGATATAGAAGAACATAAAAAAAATACTATGTTCATGATAATTATAGCTTTTAAATTTACATTATTAGATAAAACTTACACAAATATAAACTTGTGATTAGTTACTCTGAAAAAAATATAAATACTCATATGTTATACTGTAAACTTGGATAGGATACCTCAAGAATTGAGGTGCTCATACTTAGTAATTCATAAAGCCCATACTTAGTAATTCATAAAGTCTCGAACTAATCGTTTTTTGCTTCTCTTTTAAGAAAATCAAATGGTTACAAATATAAAATTGACCTTTAAAATAATAATTATTTTGTGCTTTTCAAATAGATATTCTCCCGCGCCTTGTCATATCTCGCTGTGGAATTTGGGATTTAGGGTTCAACATTTGTTCGCACTGATAACTTTCATCTCCGCAATCGCCCGTGAGCAAATTCATCTCTCGCGATAATCATATAGAGAGATCTAGCAGCTGGTCAAATTTCTGCAGCATTTGCTGAGTTGTGCGTCTACAATTACATCTAATTTGAAGTCAGATTTCTGAGGTATACTACTTGACCTTGGGTGGTTTCCGACTGTCTGTAAATCTTTTGAGCAGCCACTTTTCTTTTGTTGTTACTTTTTTTTTTAATTGTTGGAGCGATTCCTATTAGCTGCAAAATTTCAGCTTGTAGCATTCGGCTAAATGGCGTTTTGTGATTAACGGCGGAGCTAATTTAGGTGTCCCATTTAGGCTGAAACCTATTGCTTTTGTTGTTTGAGACACCAAAGTAAATTACAAAATATGGAAGAAAATGTGATCACAAACCTTGACTGGTTTTTTCTGATTTTCCATAGCAGATTACGGAAGTGAATAAAGAAAAAAAACAATAAATCTTGTTGAAAATCGAAAATCACGAAGGCGTGACATTTCTCGGATATTTGGGCTGGATTTTAAGCCCCACGCTTTTGAACGCAATTTCTAATTCTCTTTATGAGATAAAGAGATTTAATGGAGACAAATATAAAATAATCAATTGGTCCAAGACTCTCATATACAACATATTTATGGTGTAATCAAGTGAGGGAAACATATGTCCCTTCACATTCTAGCATTCCATATACTCATTAGGTGATAAATATGCCATCATCCAACCATTTGCATCACTTCTCTTTTGAGCAAAATCTCTTAAAGTCCATACCTGAGTTCATATTAGGCGTTAATGTTATGAAATTTAGTTCATAGAATTCAACGAGTCATAGAGTAGACTCAGTAACGTAAAGAGGAGTATGTGCTGCTGGACAGTAGGAGTATCTACTATATAGAACTGAATGTTCTTACTGTCATAGTATTTTGAAAGATTTGTTTTACTCTGTTTTTCGACAAGAAATCCATCATTTGATAATACATACTCTCGACGCATAGCTTCCAAACCGCTAGCTGCTCTTCATCGCATAATTAGGATAGGACTACTTCAAAGTTGTCAAAGGCGCGCCTCAGGCGCTAGGCGGAGCTTCAGCGCCTTAGATGACAACCAGGCGACGTGCATGGCTGGGCGAGCGCCTTTAGCGCCTGAGGCGCGCCTTTCTCCAGGCGACGGGCGGTCCAGGCGTTCCGCCTCTTTGCAGCAGGCTTCTCCTTTATTTTTTAATGACCCAAAGCCCAACTAAATAAGCCCATAACTAATTTCAGCCCATAAGTAATTTATTTTAAAAAAGTAGCCTAGTTTTGCATGTCGATACGTATTCTATTCCTACAATCGTCCAAAGGCCCGCCGATTGAAGCTTCTGCGCAGTACGCACCAATCTCTTTCTGCCGATTGAAGCTTCTGCGCTTCCTGGACTGCCGATTGAAGGCTCCTGCCTCCTGAAGCCAAAACTTCTGTAAGTGAATTCTTCTATTTCAACTTTCAAGTAATATTATTATGCAGAGTGCTTATTTTAGAAAGTGGTGGATGGTGATGTGGATGAAATGATTGAAGCCATAGGTCAGTACGAGCCAAACAAAATGTGGTGGATGGTGATGTGGATGAAATGATTGAATTAGAAAGTGATTGATCTGAGTCTAGATTGTTTTGGAAAAATTAAATTGTCTAGCATAAGATTTGAATGTGTTGATTTATCGACAATATTGAGATATTTTTGTTTTTTGTTACTTGAAGCTTTATATATTTAGGTTTTCATATAGTTCATTATTATTAATAGTTGATTTTTAGTAGAACATAAATATATATTACATTCTCTCTTTATTATCGCCTCGTGGCTAGGCGATCGCCTTTTGTCGCCTAGGCGTTCGGGCGCTAGGCAGTGGCTCATCGCCTTGACGTCGCCTAGCGCCTTGACAACTATGGACTACTTTTGATGCTGTCACAAGTCATGACTGAGAAGTTTGGATAAGTATGATAAAACCTTGTGGCTCATGGCTCCTCGCTTCACCTCTTGGCATTAGTAGAGATTTGGAATTAGAGGCTCTACCTTGGTATGGAAAGGAGCAATTCGAAAGAAGAAAGAACTGGATAGGACCTCCTGTACCGCTTCTGACTCGGATCCTCGCTGAACTAGGTGTAATATGGTGGTTAATCGTTGTTCTGGCTTTGATAAAATAAGGGACAATAAATGTTTTTTGATTTGAATTGATATTTAACTGTTATCTTTGGCCCTTCCCAATGGGAGCTGCAAGTGGAGTCTCACATTAGTTTAAATTAGAGGAATATTTGAAATTCTTTATTTTACAATTCATACTCTGTTAAGGGACTACTCATAGTTTTTAAAGGCGAGAGCCTCTGAGGCTAGAGGCGCCAGCGGGTTACGCGCACCTGGGCTCATATTTGAAGCCCCAGTAAGAGCGTTTGAATGGGTTTTTTCCCCTCTTTTTTGAAAAAAATAAGCTCACCTTAGGAAAATCATATGTTTTCTCTTTTAAAAAAAAATTAATTGAGCTTTATTTCCTAAAATATTTGAAAATTACATATATAGATAAATAGCAAATATAAACTAGGATCTAAATTGTCAATCAACATTAAACTAGAATCTAAATTGATTGATTGGACAAATTAGTGGAGAAAATCCCTGCACTTACAATGATATGATAGAAAATAAAAGTAAAGAAAAAAATCTGCTAGTAATAGGAGATTCTTTAACTACACAACATACTAAAAATAAAATCTCAATAATCTATTGCAGAAAAATTAAAATAATGCAGAAATCTGCCAGTAACGAAAGATAATATATTTTGCCATAAAATAGTTGTAGTAGATAAATATATTTTTGTGATATAATATTTTTTCTTAGCTTAATTATTTCAATAATAATGTTTTGTAATATAATAGTAGTAAAATGTATTTTTCTGAAAAATTATTGTGCACCTTGTTTTGATAAGGAGTGTGCCTCGCCTTGCATCTCATGTTCCAGGACCCCTTTGATGCTTAGTGCACTTTGCACCTTGCACCTTGCACCTTTAACAACTATGAGAATACTAACTATTTTCATTTAAATTCTGATTAAAGTTCCTATTCAGATATTTTAATGACAAATTACGAATCCATGCTCTGTATGGTCAAGGTCAACGCAATCAAATTTATTTACTTTTTTTTTCTTTTTTTATCGAGACTGTGTTTGTTGTGGAGATCTCCAGATCAGTTTATAATGTTTAAAAGGCAAATGATTCTAGAAAATTTTATGTATTTACTGGTGGAAAACGCTTTCGGCTCTTATCTAAGTCGGTGAGCAGTTTTGAGGCTGGTGACGTGCAATTTATTGGAAGAATAGCATTAGTCAGCGCTGGTAAAGTGTTAGGATGGTCAATTTTAGTACCTTTTATCATTGTAAAATCCTTCCAATAATAAATGCAAAGATGCTTCTGCACTGTCCATTACTAAAGTTTACACCAATACTTTTATTCTGATTCCTATGTTTTGTTCTATCGAGTTCATCTTTTCGACTTAATAGTGTTGTGTTATGATAGAGAATAATGATCGACGATCACAGCAAAAAAGGAGATTACCCAACGATAGGAGCTAATAATATTGAAATAAAATGCAATATTCCCAGAGTTAAACTCTATAATACAAATATACCCTAGCCACAGCTAGTAAAACTCAAAAACACAACGATAACCAAATGATTCTACTGATGATATGCTTCTTCACTTTATACGCCACTTCACTCTTCACGTGGAGGTGGAGGTCCCCTCCTCTTTCTCTCATAGACATATTTTATAATTGGCCTTTCTTCCAGGGCTGGGACTGTTTCATGATTGTCATTCCTTTCTTCATAAATTGAAGTATCCTCCTGATTTGGGCCTATCTTAGTAGGGCATGTAGCATGTTGACGTGCCACGTGCATGGGATCAACCATGACTTGGACCCATACGAGTTATTCCACTCCATTTGTCGTGTCAATTAGAAACTTCAAACTTTAAAGTAAATCTTATTTGAAATTGGACCAGATCCAATCCCCTTTGAAGTCTTGCTGGAATTCGCTCAGATTAACTATTTTCTCGGATGTCGCTGAAGTTGGATTTTTTGCTCTATGAGAGATCTCTTATGTTTTTCAGCAGATTTGCAAGTTCTGTGCGTGTGTGACTGTGTGTTTGTGCTGGAGTGATGCTTTTGTGCTGGAATGCTTTCAGGATAATCTATCTTCCCTGAAACCGTGTATCATGGATGTTGCCGGACCAATCTATAATATAAATTACTCCAGGTTTCACAAAAATTGAGAAAGATGCATTGTATGATGGCTGAAATTTATTGAACCTTTAAATTGTCACAAGTACTTGATAAATATGATGGATACAAATTTAGCAAATATTCATGGCTGCAGAAGCCATAAACACATTCCTGTTGTAAGTAAAATTCTGGAAAGATTGCCCACACAATTTTTAGGTTAAATATGTAATTTTGATCTCTTTGGTTACGAGATTAATAAAAGAAAGTTCATTTTATTGCTGCTACTTGGAGCTTGTATTAATGAGGGTCCCCACTGCAGGAAATCAAGTGATTTTCACTTTCCTCTGACTTTCTTCAGATGGCAGACGAATTCCAAAAGTCTCCAAGGTCAGGATATCCTGCAGACGGTCCTGATGCAAAATATCTTTCTGGACTAAGTACAATACTGGTTGCTACAATCCAGGAAGCAAAAGACAGGATTTCCCAGATAGAATACATATTCTGCAGTCAACTTTTTCCTAATTTTCACTTGAAAACTCAGAGCCTGCAGAAATTATATTCTGAGGCGAGGGAAGCTGCAGAAGATGCATATAAAGAAAAGGAAAAAGACTTGCTGCTTCAAATCAAGAAGCTCCAGTGTGAAAAGAAGCAGGTTATGGAAGAAAAAGCTGATGAGTTTAATGACTGGAGCCAAGTACATAAAAATTTGCAGAAGGTTATTGATTCAAAAGAGTCCCTGATACTACGACATGAGAACACAATTAAAGAGGTTGAAGAAAAGAATATCATAATCTTGAAAAAGCAATTGTTTCTGGAGGCTGAAACTGAGAAGTTGCAACTTGAGCTGGTGAAGAAGTCTGAGGAAGTTGATGAGGTAATGAAAATGCTCAACAGGCTTCTTCAAACAAATCAATCATGTGCCTCTGTACAGAAAGGTATACAGTTGAAGGAGTATAAAGAGAAGGCAAATGAATTCATTTCAGAACTTGAAAATAAGGGGTGGAAATTTGATGAGTTGCTGTCAGGACTCCGAGAAAAGACGCAAGAGGTAGAGAATGGGAGGAAATTGCAAGAAAATTTACTTAAAAAAATTGAATATCAAGCCTCAGAGATAATGAATAACGACCAGCTAGTGAATAAGTATGTGAAGGAGAATAGTTTTCTCACATCCAAAATGGGGAGTTTGGTGAAGTGTGTTGATGAACTGGAAAAAGAACTTTTGAAGAAAAATAATGAGTTGGAGGAGGAAAAAAAGGTGCAGGGTCAGTTGTTCCTACAGATTGATTCATTTAGTTTTGAAAGGGCAAATAGAGGGACAGAATTGGAAGGATTTGAGAACGAGAGGAGATTGCTTTTGGATAAACAGAAAGTTCTAGAGGAAACAATTGATTATCTTCAGCTAATTATTTCCGAGAAAAGTAAAGAGCCTTCTACTGGAATGGAATTGCATGGAAAATTATTGCAGCAGTTTGAAGCTAAAGATTCTGAATTACCGTCTGAAAGGAAACATCAGGACCTTATTGATCGTTATAAGAAACTGAAATCTCAGTACAACTATGTGTGCAAAAAACTTGGTCTTACCCCAGAAAATATGCTCTCCCATGACAAAATAGAAGATGACAGTGAAAAATTCAGACATGAGCAGACTCCCACAACTTCACGTGGTAAGTTCAATGATTGTGCTTTTCTGGTATGGAAGTTTACTTCCTTTCAGCACATGGATTACATCATTTTCCCCCACATATTTAAAATGGACTGGTCGGAAATATAAACTGATCACCATCGTTTTCTAGTTGAGCAGCATGTAGTAGATTAATTTGAGGAGGTTTACTGTTTTCGATCCTCTATTTTTTTACGGTACCAATCTATGCATTTAAGATGTATTTGGCTTTCTTTCTGCATACACAACAAAGTTTTGACTGCTAATGTCAGCATTTCTGGTTTCAGATATTGGGAACAAGGCTTCAAACCCTGTCGATGCTGCTAATGAAGTAACCGGACCACAGGAAGAACAAGAACTATTGCCGGACCGCAAAGGAACTCTATTAATTGAGAGAACAAACCCAGCATCATCATCTACCACAAGCGCTTCAGTTTCACCAAAATGTCCGAGTGGTATAAAGTCATACCTTCCAGGTGGTCCAAAACGCCCTATCTCGTATTGGAGGGATACGAGGTCCCATCAGAGCCGTCTGGGACCTGATCCACATGATGATTTCCTTGATACTCCACTGGAGAATGTGAATGAAAATTGGGGAAAAGTAATAAGGGAGGAAACACACAAATGTACTAAACAGGATATAAAGAATAACAAGTTTAGTAACTCTGATGATGACGAAACACAGGACATGAATATTGATCCTGAGCCACGAAGAAGACAAATGTCACCTTCATCTCGCGGAACTTCGGGTTTTAAGTATGTAGAACCTGCAAGAAAAAAGTCTGACAGGGAAAACCTGAAAGGCATGGAATGCAAGCAATGCAAGAAGTTTTATGATGCTGTTCTCCCTAATGGAGAAGAAATTGCCGATGGGAGCCGGAAAAATATGCGCTGCGAGCACCACAATGAAGTTTCAAGACATCGATACAGGTATGCACCTCCTTTGACTCCCGAAGGATTTTGGAATATTGGATTTGAATCTGAAATGTAAGTTCCTTTGCTTTTTAATCATGATGTAATATCAATTGTGATACCAATTAAAAATAAAATCATTTTCATTATTGAATCAAGAAAATGGCAACCATTATAGAATTTGGAAGAAGCATTACCAAATTTCGTTGTTCTTTCCTACATCAGTTTGAACTAAAGATTGGCCGGTAAACCAAACTCAAGATAAGTGTTGCAGGAAATCAAATATGAGGAAATGCAAATACTTACAAACACCGATTTCTCCGAGCTATTTCTGAAAATAATTGTTGCATGTTTGCATAACTAAATATTATTGATGCAATTAAGCACATGTTTCAGATATATTAAACATATTAATACAATGTTTCTTGTAGACGTTCCAATAGGTTATACGATGTTCACCTTAAGCGCAGAGTTTGTTCTTATTTCTGATATAAAAAGAGAAGTAAACAGTGAATAAAATTTCCTTAAAATTATTAATGTCAAGGATCCTATACAATGCTTAGCATAAATAGTTCTCAGAGTTGAAAAGAATTTAGACAAAAACTTGTGTGAGACGGTCTCACGGGTCGTCTTTGTGAGACGGATCTCTTATTTGGGTCATCCATGAAAAAGTATTAATTTTTATGTTAAGAGTATTACTTTTTATTGTGAATATGGGTAGGATTGACCCGTCTCACATATTAAGATCCGTGAGACGGTCTCACATGAGACCCACTCAAGAATTTATTATCTTATGATTATTATACACATAAACTTTTGATAGTGGAAGTGGATCACTCATTTAAGGAGTTATATTAATGTTAGCGATCTTAGTGATTTTCTGAGTTTATAAATTATAATAATATTTAAGAACTAAATTTTAAGTTTGCATGAAAATTTTTTAGTTTTTTTTTTCCATTTTTGTAAAGTTTGTATAAAGGCCTATATTACACAATATATATTTATCGATTGAAGGACTCGGATTAAATTAAAAAGAGGATTAAACTATTGATATAGGAGTCATATATATATATATATATATATAAAAGGAAGCTTAATGTTATTTTAACATTCGAGTAACATAAAGTAAAAATCATAAATAAATAAAATTTGATTTTTGGTGTCTTGTGTGTGAAACCTCATAAATGAACACTTTACACCCTAGATGTCCTCATATTATCATGTTTACACACTATACATCATCATAGAGCTAACACCACGGGCCAGTAATGACAAAAATCGATTGTCTGCGATGATAAAAACCGATTGTGAGCTGACTCGTTGATGTCCTCACTCAGCATTAGGGGTGGGCAATCGGATCGGGATTTTCGGGTTCCACCCGACCCGAAACCGACCGGGTGCAATTTTCGGGTAAAATCGGGTAAATTACCCGAACCCTACTATATTTTAATCGGATCGGGCTCGGATATAGAGTTAGTACTCGAATTACCCGATCGAGTACCCGATTGTTTTAAAAAAAAATATGGGCTTATAATTGGACCGGTCCAGTTTAATAAATTGGACCGGTTTAGTTTAAAAAAAACATATGGGCTTATAACTGTACGTTTCTCATTCCAAAATCCAAAGCACCGCAAGACTTCTACTTAGAACGAGGGTCGGTGATTGTGACTCTGTGAGCGGCCGTCCCAGGAGTTTCGGATAACCAATTCGAATTACATCGCTATTTCTTGGAGACATGTTGAAATCGACACTGGATTTCTCGAATCTTGGCTTCGGTCGGTGCTTTACAGTTGCTGGTTTGTTATTCTTGAAATTCTGCAAATTGTTCACTACGTGTTTGCTGAATTGCCTGTATCATACATTTATGCTGAAAAGTGAAAACAATCGCATTTTGGATTTATTTGGGAAGAATATATATAATATATATGATTTGTTTTTTTAGATCATATAATAATTTGGTCCCACTCTCCACCAACACTGGCAAATTATGCTATAAGTTTGATTAAAAAATGAATTGCATGTGCTTTCAATATCCGCTTATAAAGGCATACGACAAACCTCAGGAGCCATGTAGCCGAGTGTCCCAGTTTCCCCAGTACTCACGTTATTTGGATTCGAGGCTTCAACTCGAGCAACCCCAAAACCAGCTATTTTTATCGTGCGTGTCTTGTCCAGTAGCATGTTTTCTGTCTTGACGTCTCTGTGAAAAATCTTCTGTGAGTGAAGGTAACTTAACCTACATAGCGACGGGCAAAATCAGCCATACATATAGTCAACAAGACTTGATACGTATCTTGTGTTTTAGGGATGTCATTGTGGTAATTGCTCGTATCTTAAGTGATAATTCTGTTTTAGGGATGTCATTGTGGAAAACAAGAAAAACATGTGTTGCCCGTATCTTAAGTGGTAATTGTTGTCATTGTGTTTTAGGGATGTCATTGTGTTGCTGTCATTGTAGTCACTTACAATTTGATTTTCTTGTTTGATGTAGCGATGTATTGAATCTTGTGGGCTACAATCCGGAACCAGAAAGTGCAATATTCTACTAATCAATTATCAATATATGGAATTTGGATGAATATCTGAAACTCTTTCTTCGCCAAAAATACAACCACAAAGTGACTTATACAAAGAGGTTAGTATGAACATTGATGATAAGGTTGATGAGAAGGATGATAAATTATGTGATTCCAAAAAACGTAATCGAACGGTTGTGTGTAGATCACAATGGTGGGAACACTTTGAAAGGTTTTTTTTGTGAAAATGACGTGAAAATGAGAATGTTCAAAAAGGTAGATGCAAATATTGTACTAGAGAGATTAAAGCTGATCCAAAAGTTCATGACACTAAACCCCTTAAAAACCATTATGAATCATGCAAGAAGAAACCACATGAGGTTGAAACAAATCAAAATAGACTCTCGTTTCAATCAAATCATAAAAGTGATAAAGATGCCTCTTTTGTTAACTGGAGATTTGAGCAACAAAAAGTTAGCGATGCATTGTGTTACATGTTGATTGTGGATGAACTCCCATTCAAGACTGTTGAGAACCCTGGTTTTAGACATTTTTTGTCTGTTGCATGTCCAATGTTTGATATTCCATCACGAAGGACAATAACAAGAAAAACTTACAAGTCATATTTGAGTGAAAAGGCGAAATTACAGCAGTTCATAAAGGATAATTGTCAAAGGATGTGCATTACCACAGAAACATGGACATCTATTCAGAAAGTTAACTACATGTGTCTTACTGCTCATTTTGTTGATGCAAATTGGAATTTACAAAAAAGGATTTTGAACTTTTGCCCAATATCTGGTCATAAAGGTGAAGAAATAGGAAAATGTATTGAGAGATGTTTACTTGATTGGAGTATAGGTACAATTTTTTCTATCACTGTGGATAATGCATCTTCGAATGATGGAGCAATTGTTTATTTGCAAAAGAAATTTGATAATTGGGGAAACAATATTTTGGGTGGAAAATATGTTCATGTAAGGTGTATTGCACATATTATTAATCTCGTTGTGCAGGAGGGTTTGAAAGGAAATGACGAGCATGTAGCTATTTCGCGTGTTAGGGGAGCTGTTAGGTATATACGGAGTTCTCCAGCCAGGTACGAAAGATTTCAAGAGTGTGTTCAGCTTGAAAAAATAGAAATAAATAAGTTGTTGACTCTTGATGTGCCCACCAGATGGAACTCAACATACTTAATGTTAGAATCGGCAATATGTCTTAAAAGAGCATTTGATGCGTATGATGAAGTCGATCGTGCTTTCCGAATTGATCTTTCAAAAAAACCATATGATGGGGTTCCAAATGAGCATGATTGGGAAAGATCCAAGCTTTTGCTGAAATTTTTGAAACATTTTTATAAACTCACTTTGCGTATTTCTGGTTCTTTGTATGTTACATCAAACATTATGTTTCATGAAATTAGTGAGGTTGACATGCTTCTTAAGCAATGGTTGGAGAGTGCTGACTTTGAACTAAGTTTGATGGCAAAAAGAATGAAAGAAAAGTATGATAAGTATTGGGGATCAACTGAGAAAATGAATATGATTTTATATTATGATGTGATCCTTGATCCGCGATATAAGTTGGAGTTTGTTGAATTTTCTTTTGATAGAATGTGTGGCAGTGTTGGGAAAAATGAGACCATGAATACACTTCAAGACACTTCTAAAAGTTTATGCTCTTCATCAAATAGTTCCAACCTTGACTCGCAAGATATGTCTAAGAAATACTTGTGTGAGGCAGACGATAACTCTAAAATGGCTATTAGATTGTCGTTGAAGCAAGAGTTCAAGATGTATAAGAGTGGAGGAAAGGTGAAGTAGTAAAGTCTGAGTTGGAGAAATATTTTGTTGAAGATGTTGAGGAGAAAAAAAAGAACTTTAATATATTGCAATGGTGGAAAGATAATAGTCCCAGGTTTCCCATTCTTTCTCGAATGGCTCGAGATATATTGGCAGTTCCAATTTCCACCGTTGCTTTAGAAGCTGCATTTAGCACCGGAGGGCGTGTACTTGATGCATTTAGGAGTTCTTTATCGCCCAAGATAGTTCAATCTCTCATTTGTGCTCAAGACTAGTTTCGATGTGATTCAAAACCAATTAATATGGAAGAAGATTTGTGTGATGTTGAAATGATTGACAAAGGTATTTTAATTTTATTTTATTTACTTTAGATATATCTCAACATTTCGAAGTACTAACATTTTATTTTCTTTGTTTATTTTGCAGAGTTGACAAAATTGGGTGTTGATACATCTATTATTGATGTTTGATTATCATAACTAATTCAAAGGTAAAGGTGAAAAAAATGTAATCAATTCAAGGTTGGAAGTTTATGCATGTGAATATTATTATTATTATTTATATTATGGATTTTGTCTCCTGCATTTATGAAAAACATGAATTATTGGTACAATTTATTTTTGTTTTATGATGTTTATTTTTTTGTTAATAAATTTACATCTTTATGTAGGTGATGAAACATTCCAGATGATATTTTGAAAGTCAAACAAGAAGTTGATTCTGATTTTTTTGGTGAAGATCAAAGTTGGATTTCAAGATTTGACTTGTTAATTTCTTATATATGCATCTAAATAGTTTATACTCGATTTAAAGATTTGTTAATTATAATACTCATTCTAAGTTTTGAGATAAATATTTTTTGTGTTTAACTTTTGTAGACATCCACGAGACAATATTATTTTGATAAGCCTAATTTCTCGTCATATATTATTTGGTAGGCACAAAATGATAAAATGTTATTCTGTCAACAAAAAAAAAACCCGAACCCGACCTTATCGGGTACCCGAAAAGACGGGTAGTGTCCAGAACCGGATCGGGTTCCGGTAATGAAAATGCTACTCGAAAAAATCAGGTACCCGTCCGAACTACCCGAAACCCGAAAAACCCGATCCGTGCCCACCCCTACTCAGCATTCCGAATTTATTGGATGGGGGCTCCGACTAGCCGCCCAAGGATCTGACAGTCCGAGCTATTAATAGCCAAGTATATGAATAATGTAAGGTGTCTATGTTCCGCGTTGATGTCGCTGTTTGACACATACTTAAAATATTTCACGTACCTATGATTCGGGGATACATAGTTGTACTACATTGTTAGGATAGAAGATAGAGTTTATAGAATGGGGTGAATAAATTTGTTCTCTCAATAAACTAGACATCAATGACCACAAAAAAATGGGTTTTCAATGTGCGAAAGGGGCCGGCTAGAAAAATGAGCTATTATATATTCACTTGGATGATCTTTTAACAAGTAAAACATATTAGTGAATTGAAGAAGACATATATAATGATGTGTAAAGTAAATAATACAAGATATATGGAAGTTTTAACTTACAACAACCTGTTTCATTTAGGATTTATCCACTTCTTAAACTGAAACTCCTAGCACACTTTTTAACAACAAATACAAACGAGCTACCTTTAGAACCCTAAGTTCAGACATTACAACAAAACTTTTTAACATATAACTTGAACAATTTGAGTTGGAAGGTAACACAAAGTAATCTTTTATGATCAAATATTAAAATAAACATGTGCTAAGTTGAGCAACTTGATGAATAAATATTATCAGTGCCCAAGATCTTGATAAAGACAGATTTTGAAAGTTTCACATATATCTTAAACCTTGAATCACGACTTTGAATAGTTGACCTATTACAACATTATCTTTTGCTTCAACATTCAACTTGTACTGTTAGCTTACACAAAAACAATCTAGCTTTCGTTTCTTCTTCTGTCACAGTACGCCACAATTAATGCTCTTTGACATGTATTAAAATATGACAATCTGAAAAGTTGATTCATGAGAAAGAAAAACCTACACATATATTTGTTTTATTAGGAGATATTATTGAACAACTGGAGTCATCAGCTAATGTGCATTGATTGGTCAAATAATCTTCTGAAATGTTTGGTTGGTATGCATACGAATGATTTGATGCACAAGAATACCATCTTGATACCAATGTGCAGCGAGAATACTCATAAAACATCCAGTCTGAGTCTTGAAACAGCTTGAGCTAAGATATAAAGATCCAACCCAACTTTAAAAAATAACTAGCTAGAGGAAATCCAGCTAAAGTCTTGAATGATAAACAGTCTGGCTTGAGTCCAGGACATCTAGCTCGAAACATATTGTAATGTCTGAAAACTGTTCATGTAAATCACATGCTTAAAGATATTAAATGTACTAAACTAATTTAAATAAATTATCTGAATAAATAATTTATATTATTTGGAAGTAATTATAAGTTTATGTTCGAAATTTTGTTATTTTATTGAAATTGAAGATTTTCAGACGAATATCCGATGCTTGACCGAGGGAAGGAGATGGGGATGATCGTGATAAATTTTTTTTAAAAAAATCATTTTTCTTATTATTAGGAGCCTCAAAAATATTTTATCTAGAGGAGGAACTTTTTTAATTGTATAAATTTAGTATTTACTTGTAAGCCGATAGTTATTTCACTCTAAAAATCAAATTTGGGTAAAGTAGGGGAATTTTTGGAAATTTGCACCATAAATTCGAAAATTTTGATATTTTAAATTAAGACGTATTTATACTAAGCTTAAAAGGACCTAAAACCATAAGCCTAGAAGGGGATTTTCAAAAAACAAAAAGAAGAGAAAGCCAAGGGTTCCTAGCAGCTGCAGTTGCCGAGACCTAACTGCACAAAAACTAGTAAAAAACGTGAATTTATAGTGAGGAAAGGGGAGAAAAGTCGTCTCATAAGAAACAAAAGAGATATGGTGTTTCTCGTAAAACTGCTCAATATATACAAAAGTTTTACATGTCAACTCATCATCCTCTATCCTTTTGATTACTGCGATTTATAAGTTCGTTTTCCCGAAATGTAGTCAACTGAAGATTTGTAGTAATCGGTGTTATCTTCGATTGAATAGAAATTTCGAAATTTTTGAGTGAGAAGCGAAGGTTCTGGAACATTTCATGTTCACAATCTTGATTTTGATATTAACAAAACTTGTTATTTTGTCTCTAACAAATTCATCTAGTGCGCATAAAGCTGAGGCCAAAACTGAAGCTGTCTAGACGCAAACTGAAAGTGCCAACTGATTGCCAAAACTAAACCAGTTCAACTGATTTTCCAGCTGATAGGTGGTTCAACAGTAGATTTTCAGAAGCCCGACCAACTAATGAAGAACTCAACTTGTGAAGAACCCAACTGAACAAAAGAACTGATATAGTGAAATCAGTCCAAATTGATTTCACCAGATCAGTTCAGAGAACCAGTGGACAACCAGACCAGTTAAGAGCATCAGTTGTAACTGATCTGTTCGCATGTCACGACAAGACTATGAAATGGAATCCAGCTAAGCATGAATATACAAGCTACAAGCTACTTCACAGATGAAGGTACAATAATGGACGTTGCAGCAAAGCTGAAAAGAGAAAAAGCTTCCAGAACAGTTGTTAGAATGACAAGACATGTCCTAATGTAGCACATGAAAATGCAACAGACATTATTATTGAGGCTTCATGAACGGTCAGCTAAGCGCCTATAAATACCAGTTCAAAGACCATTAAAAAAACAAAAAGTAGCGGAACTGCAACTAAATACCAGTGTGTGAAGAAAAACAGTGGGCACGTTCATTTTATATCAGCTTACTAGAAGCAGTTAGCCCAGTCGTGTGAGAACACCTCCGTGTTGTACTGATTAGATCAGTTTTCACACATTCACACACAATCACTCACATATACAGAGAGTTGAGCTTATTGTTTAGCCGAGTGAGTCTTCACACAAAGACATTAAAGATTGTGTTTGTAGTCTTGGCATAAAGATGTTAAACATTATGCAGATTGCAAGGTGCTGCCTTCAATCTTGAGTGCTAGGAGTTCTAGTTGGGTGCTGTCCGTCTGGAGTAGGTTTGTACAAAATGTTGTATAAATCAAAGTCTTCTAGTGGATCCTACCCGAGGTGGTAGAAGAGGTGATGTAGGAGTAGTTCAAGTCTCCGAACATCCTAAACATATCTTATGTATTTAACTGTTTAACTATTGCTTTCAAATTGATTTGATCAGTTCAGCTGATATCAGTTCAATTTTTCTCATAACTGAATTGATGCAAGCCCGAACTGATCCCACCTATTTCAGTTATTCAGTTTAAACACAAGTTAAAATCTTTATACTGTTCAGTTTTCTTAAGGAATGATTATTTTGAGTATCTTACACTTGATTTGAAAATCAAACTCGATTTAATTAATCGGTGTATTCATTATTAGAACACAAGCTATTGTAACTTATGGAGAATATTGTGTTTGAAGCACCTTCAAAGGTGTCAAAACCTATCCTTAAGAAGGAGATATGATTTTTCTAGCAAAATTGCTCAATCTGCTCAACATGTTTTATTTGTATATGCACGAGATTCTGCTTAGGACACGGACCGTAAATGTATTTTTTTAAAAATTATATAAAGTATATGGAAACGTTGATGCATGTTTATTATATGATTTATTCAAATGAAAGGAAAAAGGAAAAATATTTTGTGGAAGGTGAATTGACTGTGACTAAGAGGTAGTGAGGGATCCGTCGAAAACGGGGACTGCGAACTCGCAATTAAAAGGGGGAAAACCGTCGAGAATGGAGACGAGGATCTCACATGGGTAATGGATCCGTTGATATTGGGAACAATGAACTTATCATATGATGGTTATAGGGATTCAACGATAACGGAGTCGTTGAACTCTACCAGCCTGATACTACAGTTTATAAATTGATCAATCAAATAGAGGATAATCACTTTTGCTTTTATTTAAAATAAATATGAATCCCATTCCCAAGCATGGCTACTCTCATTCCCTATTGCTTTTCCCATATACAAAGGTGGCTGCATTAAGAAGAAAAGAACGTCCCCAAAAAAGCAACTAAATTCCCATTATTTCTTTAGTATATATGCTTCATGCCGACTAACTAAATATTGAAACAAGAAAAGGTAGAACTTAGTCGAAAATCGATTTAACATGGGTATCGTGTTATAGTTTTTCAACAAAATCTTATTTCTACACATCTATGAACATGATAAACAATATGAGGAAGCGGATCGAGCGTTATCTCTGACCATCGAATTTGTAAGTATTTTGTTTTTCTCCGATTGAAGTCTTCTAAGTACTCCAACTCTCTGTAGATGATATATTTTTGTTCTTATGAGGTGCGTGCTTAGGGACCTCAATCAACGTTATTTATAGGTGTTTCTCATACCATCCATGAGTTGATCGAGAGCTCGAAAGTCAAAAGAAGAGACACATGCATGTTTCAATTTTCTAAAGTTGAGGCGGTGCATGTACCGTTTGTCAAAAAATGGAAAATTATGACCGTCGTCATTTCCTACACGTTTATTTTTCTTTTGATATGAGCTATTTTTCTTACATTCTCCCATTTGGCCTATACATATCTCATTTACTATATGAGAAAAAAAACACATGAATCATGGAGATATGTCCTCTAAAAATGTGTATTATGTTCCATGTATTACAATGCATTATGTATCTCAAATCAGTATAACTTAATGAATAAACCACCCTATGTTTATTCGAGGTCTAACATTATTGATATTTCTCGAATCAATGAATGTGTGCACAATAAATATGAGAAAATATCACATCATAGTTTCATTAATTTGTTCTTATAACAAAATTACATAAAAGAACCAATTCTCATCTCTTCTGTATGATCCTTGAATTTTAATTGTGGCATGCCTTTAGTCAAAGGAGATGCAATCATCAATTCAGTTCTAATGTGCTCGATAATTATTTCTTATTTTTAACACGTTGTCGTAGGGCTAAATACTTAATGCTGATGAGCTTGCTTCGACAACCATTTTTGTTATTTTTAGCCATAAAACAGCAGCTGAATTGCCACAATATATTCTTAATAGCCTAGCTATAGAATCCATAATTCTAAGCCTTGAAATGAAACGCTTCAACCACACACCATGTGAGGTTGCCTCAAAATGTCTGCTTGGTATTTCTCCAAGATTTAGCTCCACCAGCTAGCATGAAAATATATCCTAAAGTGGATTTTCGTGAATCAATGAAGCTAACTGTTTCAGGGTAGGATCCCTTTAAATCCCAATAAATAATGAAATTTAGAAACTAGAATTCATGATGAAAATAAGTAAAACAATATTTAAACAATAAGTTTTAAGCTAGAAATACTAGACGTGACAAAAACGCGAAGAACAGTGTTTTAAAATCTTGAATTCTTCGCTCCAAGCCTTTTTCTCGCTTCAAAAACTTGATGGCTACTGAATAATGTGATTTTTTTCGTGCCCTAGAGTTTGTTTGTGCAGCCTCAATTGGTAAGCACCTTGCGGAAGGCAAGAAATCATCCTCAAGAATTTTTTCCAAATTGAGTCCCGTTCGGGCGGTAAATTTCTACCGCCCGAGCGCCGCGTCCTATGTTATTTTGCTTCCAATGTGCGTCACTTGCGATCGAGCGGTAAGACTCTACTACCCGAGCGCCGAGTCCTCTCTAATCCACTCTTTGAAAGGCACATCTCGCGCCCGAGCGGTAAGATTCTACAGTCTGGGCGTCAGCTCTTCTGTCCGAAAGCCATCTTCGCGCCCGAACGGTAAGATCCTACCGCCCGGACGCCAACTCTTCTGCCCATTTCCTCTCTTTCTCGTGTCCCGATTTCAGTTCTCCGACCATTTCACCTGCAAATTCATAACGTAAGAGTGAGACACAATCATATGCATATGCTAATTCTAAAATGAACAAAATGTATATGAAATGCACGCACACACAATGCAAACACACACAAAACTAATGCAATAAAATACGTAAAAACAACACCTATCAACCCCATCATACTGACCTTTTGCTTGTCCTCAAGCAAAATAGGTCATAAACCATAACTAAGACAAAAAATAAGACAACCAAATAAAAGTACTAAAACAACCAAATCGCTGGCGAAGCAACAACTGGCGTCTCATGCCTTTGCGGGTTTTTGAACTACATCCCACCAGTCACATCACAACATCCATTAACACCCCTTTTAAAGCACCACATAGCATTTTTATTTTGAAAGAAATGTGTTCGTGTGCGTGCTGTGGGTTCTACCAGCTTGTACTTCAGATAGCTTTATTCGTAAATCATGTGAGTTACCAAATCAACAATTCAACGCAAGTTTTGACTCTCTTGAGTTCTGTTTCTATTTGTGACCAACCAGTGAACACAATGTAGTATAATTTCGTGATTGCATAACGATATTTAGGGGGTAATGTCAACATGTGCTCGAGTGGTCCAAAAATATTGGGAGTACACCGATCATTTTCATTATGCACTCGTCAGAATTTTCATCTGACATTCCTCAATGCTGTATATCTCCATCTTTTGAGCCTAGGGATATGATTTCGTCTCTTTTTGGCTCCTCCATACCTTACATCCCCTTTTTTTTTTGGTTTTTTTTTAATAAGTGCATAATTTTTTCATCTTTACTCCCTAGGTTCTGAATATAAGGCATGTTCATTTATTTGGCCTAGGAACAAATTTTCAGGTTCTATGCACGATTGGAAAGAAGGTTATTCCAGGTTTACTAAGGTTTTCTACTCGAGTTCATGCTACTGGTCAAACACTCCTTTCCACAGATATTCATTCAAGTTCTCCTCACATCTCATGTCTCCCCAGTTTTCCCCACAAATTTTTAAACTCAACTATCATTCACACAACTAGAAAAATCCACTACATGTGCATGTAAAAATTCACAGTTCAAGCCAAAATGCATGCTTCTACCAGATGGGGTATTAATACGAGTGACAAGACTAAGAAACATATAATTCATCAATCCAAAATCATCATCGGCTACCAACATACTTGCTTCACCATCAATAGACAACACATGCAATACACAACCGACCCCCTCATACTAAGTGTGTGCAATTTCCCCATTGCACAAAAGACTGAAACACACAAACTAAACATAGATGCATAACACAGAAACAAATGCAATGTAAATGACAAAATGAAACAATGATGATAACTAAAAAAACATAATGCAGCAGAAAATAAAAACGAAAAGAAGGGAAACAGTGAACTCCCCTGATCATATGCTCCTCCTCATCGTGTTCCGGCGGTGGTACCCCAAGTGCACCCTCCTGCTGATGATAGTCATACTGAAAGTGAAATAGGGGAATGAATGGCGGAGGTGGTGGTATGGCCACTGGGTCAGCGCCCCCGTGGATTAGCATGGTGCGCATCAGGGACTCAACGTATGCAAAATGATCGTTAAAGTTCGCGTTGACTCGGTCCTGATGCGCCATGAAGGCGAGCGACTCATCCATTTTCTCGTTCTGGGACCTCCTTCGGGGTTGTGACTGTAGACGGCGCGGGGCGGTGGTGCTCGATCCACCTTCATCTCCCTCATGAGTGGAAAAGTCAATCTGTCGCTTAGCACTCTTTCGCTGTAGGTCCTCCTCACAAATAGCCTTCATTGGCTGCAGCCATTCCTCGTCATCACTGAAGACAACTCCCGCCCTCGAGGAAAACTCCGAGATGATGGTGGGAAATAATAAACTGATGTGGCTGTTGTGCACACTCATCTTGATTTGCCAATTTATAAGTTTCTCCACATTGATGTCGTAATCCTCGAATAAGGCAAACAGCACCACTGCCCGCTCCTTCTACACCTCGCTCTTATGCGAGACCGACATCATCCTTTCTCGCCAGAAACAGATACCATAGGGCAATATCGGCCTTCAAATATTTCTCGTCAAAGCAACTTGGTGGCCCTCCCAACGATTTCCAAGTCACGCCCGGATGACACAATGCCTCGAGTATCATAGCATAATCGGGGTTATAGACCAATGACTCGAAGTGCGAGTCATCAACATCGGGCGTTTCCAATAGTGTGTTAATTGTGACAAAATCAAACGACACGAGTCTACCTCGAACAAAAGCCTTACCATCTGTCTGTTCAGCTGCATTTGCATAAAATTCTCTCACAACAGACACAACAGCGGTTTCTATGAAGTTTAGCACGATCATACCGTGCCCTAGCCGCCTCATTCAAAAGTTGAGTCCTATCAATTGAAGAAGATGAGGAAGAGCCGAGATTACCTTTCAATTTCTTGGGAGGCATAGCGAAAGGTGTTGTAGAATGTTACCAGAGAGTATAGATCGCTTAATTCCTACCGAGGAGTGAGAGCCATGCCGATTGAAGCCGGATTTGAGAGATTTCTGCTGCAGAAAAAACAAGAGGGATGCGCAGTTAGTGTAAGGTTTGGGGAGAATTTTGTGCAGAATGAGAAGAGGAAAGGGGGAAGCGTGAATTTATGTGCACTCGCGCCCGAGCGGTAAGATGTTATCGCCCGAGCGCGAACTGTTCTGTAATATTCAGCTATGCGGAAGTGTTCATGCTTGAGCGATAAAAGCTTACCGTTCGTTCGCGAACACAATTTATTCCTACCCATTAATTTTTTTATTTTTTTAAATAAAATAAAATTAAAACAACAAAAAATCTAGTTTAAAAATTCAACTTAAATAAAAAAAACGAGTAGGAAGGGAAAAAAATTAGTTCTCAATTTATAGTCTAGAGCTAGACTATAGGTTCCTCTCAGCTCTGATTGTTTTGAAATTGAGCAACTCCAATTTGTGGCTTCACTATGCCACCCGAATAGTGCTTCAGTCGTTGAGCATTGACTGTGAACGGCTCATTCTTCCAATCTCGCAAAGTTATTGCTCCCGAGGGGAACACCTTGGTGATCATGTGGACTTGAGCTTGCCAGGAAATGAGTGCAACTTGGAGTTGTACAATAGCACCGCTTCGCCTTCTTTGAATTCCCTCATCAATATGCGTTTGTCATGTTCTTGCTTTGTACGCTCTTTGTAGGTCAGCGCCAGGTCACAGGCTTGACCTCTGAATTCATCGAATTGGTCTAATTGCAGCAACCTGTTTTCACCTGCAAGAGAAAAATCAAAGTTCAACGCTTTAGTTGCCCAATAAGCTCTATGCTCTAACTGAACAGGTAAATGACACGCTTTTCCAAAAAACAGCCTATAAGGTGTAGTGCCTATAGGTGTCTTAAATGCAGTCCTATACGTCCAAAGTGCGTCATCTAACCTCAACGACCAGTCCTTTCGATTCACCCCTAAAACCTTCTCCAGAATTCTCTTGATCCCGCGATTCAACACCTCAACTTGACCACTTGTTTGGGGGTGATAAGGAGTGGAGATCTTATGATTGACCTCATATTGGCCCAAAAGTTTTTCAAAAAGTTTATTGCAAAAATGGGTGGCACCATCACTAATGATTGCTTGTGGTGTTCCAAATCTATTAAAAATATTTTTCTTTAAAAATTTCAGTACCATTTGAGCATCACTTGTGGCATATGATTCTGCCTCCACTCACTTGGAGACATAGTCAACCGCAACCAAAATGTATTTTTTTTTTAAACGATGTTGGAAACGGTCCCACGAAATCTATCCCCCAACCATCAAAGACTTTGCACTCAATAATATTATTCAAAGACATCTCATGGCGATTAGAAATGTTACATGCGCACTAGCATCTATCACAAGAGAGGACAAATGAACGTGCATCTTTAAATAGAGTTGGACAATGAAAGCTACATTCGAGTACCTTGGATTCTGTTCGTGTGGGTCCAAAATGACCACCTACCTCGCGGTCATGACAGTGACTAAGAATTGACCTCATCTCTTCCTCCGCCACACATCTCCTTATCATGGCATCTGCACAGATTTTGAACAAGAAAGGTTCTTCCCAAAAATAATAATTCACGTCCGAAAATAATTTCTTTCTTTGGTGAAATGTTAAATTTGATGTTGAGCCTGTAACAAGGAAATTAGCAAAATCCGCAAACCATGGACAATTTTTCACCACTAAAAGCTGTTCATTCGGAAACCAATCATCTATCTCATCATTTTCACAATTTTTGCCAACATGCTCAAGCCTAGAAAGATGATTAGCTACTACGTTCTCTACACTTTTTTTTATCTTTTATTTCAAAGTAAAACTCTTGAAGAAGTAAAATCCACCTAAGAAATCGTGGTTTGGCCTCTTGCTTAGCAAGCAAATATTTAAGTGAAGAGTAGTCAGTAAACACAATGACTTTTGACAAAACAAGGTATGAATGGAATTTATCAAGTGCAAATACTACTGCAATTAATTCTTTTTCAGTTGTTGCATAATTTAATTGTGCTTCATCTAAAGTTTTATTTGCTTATTATATAGTGTGAAATACCTTGTTCCGCCTTTGGCCTAGAACAGCACCAAGCGCCGTATCACTGGCGTAGCACATTACCTCGAAGGGCAGATCCCACACAGGAGCTATCACCAAGCGCTCCTTTAAGTTCTCGTATGCGTGAAAACAATTAGAATTGAAATCAAATGGCACATCTTTCATGAGTAGGGAAGATAGGGGCTTAGTAATTTTAGAAAAATCTCTAATGAAACACGGTAAAAATCGGCATGTCCTAGGAAACTTCTAACTCCCTTTACTGATGCTGGTGGTGGTAGGTTCTTGATGACCTCCACTTTAGCCTTATCCACCTTAATCCCCTGCTCTGAAATCTTGTGCCCTACCACAATCCCCTCTTGCACCATGAAATGACACTTCTCCCAATTCAGCATTATGTTAGTCTTCTCGCACCTTCTCAACACTGAGTTCAGATTCTGCAAACACCCATCAAACGTTTCACCAAAGATAAAAAAATCATCCACAAATATTTCAAGATAATTTTCAATCATATCATGAAATATAGCAGTCATGCATCACTTAAAAGTAGCAGTGACATTACAAATACCAAATGGCATACTTTGGAAAGCAAAAGTGCCATAAGGACAAATGAAAGTGGTTTTCTCTCGGTTCTCAGGTGTAATAATGATTTGGTTGTATCCCGAATACCCATCTAGAAAACTATAAAACTTATGCCCCTCTAGCCTTTCTAACATCTGATCAATAATGGGAAGGGGAAAATGGTCCTTACGGGTGGCATCATTGAACTTCCTATAATCAATACACACTCTCCACCCCGTCACAGTCCCAGTGGGAATAAGTTCATTATTTTCACTACTGATCAAAGTAATCCTACCTTTCTTAGGCACACACTGAACAAGACTTACCCATACGCTATTAGAGATAGAATAGATAATACCTGCATCAAGGAGCTTGATAGTTTCAGCCTTGACTACCTCTTGAATCTTTGGATTGAGTCGTCTCTTAGGTTGCATGAGGGGTGAATACTTCTCTTCCATCAGGATTTTGTGCATGCAGATTGATGGACTTATTCCCTTGATGTATGCCACCTTCCAAGAAAACGCCTTCTTGTGCTCTTTAAGAACTTGCAGCAGTTTTCCCTCCATTGCATCTGTCAAAACAACAGAAATAATGACAGGTAGATTGTTATTATCACCTATGTATACGTACTTTATATGCGGAGGCAGTGGCTTGAGCTCAAGCGTTGGTGGTTCCTTAATGCTCGACTTCGGAAGGGTCAAGTCTCTTCGATCTCCCAAATCCTCCAATCTCTTCCTTATTGACTTCCTACATGGATGGTTGACATTAAAGTATACCACTATTTCTGATTTTTCTTCGTCCAAGTCATCCTCTTTCAATTCAGTAGTGAGAGTGGCTTCCGCTTGATCCTTCATGGCATCCTGCACAAAATTACACACAAGTGAATCCAATGCATCAATTCTAAAACAGTCATCAGTGCGCAGTGTGTGCTTAAGAGCATTGAAAACATCAAAAGTAATTTCTTCCTATCCCACTCTCAATCTCAAATTCCCTTCTTGCACATCAATCGGGGCCTTGCTAATTGCAAGGAAAAATCTCCCTAGAAATAAGGGCATTTCCATATTCTCCTCCACCTTTACCAACACGTTCTCTATGACTCCTCACGAATATTTGACAGATCTGTCTTCTAGTTGCAAGGACATCCTTTTTGGCTTAGGCTCTCCCAATTCAAGTTTCCTGAATACAGATAAAGACATAAGGTTAATACTCGCACCAAGATCACATAGGACTTTATAAAAAACAACATCACCAATCATGCAAGGAATAGAAAAACTCCATGGATCCTTTATTTTTAGTGGGACCTTGCTTTGTACCGATGCAGAGCAATTTTCAGTTAAGCTTACAGTCATGTGATCTTCTAACTACCTCTTATTCGCTAAGATGCCTTTCAGAAATTTAGCATAGCTAGGCATTTGCATCAAAGCATTAGTAAAGGGAATATTAATGTACAATTTCTTGAATACTTCTAGGAACTTACCGAATTGGGCATCCATTTTTGTTTTTTTCAATGCTGCAGGAAAAGGTGGAGGAATAACAATTCTAGATTTTGTAGTGGGTGCTGGTGTAAAGTTAGAAGACTTTCTTGTGGATGTTTCAGTCGCTTCCTCTTTTTGCTCCCCTTTTTCCTTCCCCTCTTGTTCAAGTACCTTTCCATTCCTCAATGCTATGTCTTTCACTTGCTCTTTCAGATTAGTCTCAGTGTTGCTTGGCAAGGTGCCCGGATCTCTACTATCAATCATTTTAGCTAACTGCCCTATATGATTTTCTAACCCCTTTATCGATGCATCTTGGTTCTGTAGTCTAGTTTCGGTGGATGAGATAAATTTAGACATCATTTGCTCCAAACTAGATTTCTTCTCTCTAGGTTCAGGTCTATACATCGGTTGCTTACCATACTGATGTCCTCTCTGTGGCCGATTCTGGCTGTTTTTACCACCCCATGAGAAGTTGGGATGTTGCCGCCATCCAGGATTTTATGTGTTTGAATACGGATCATTCTTAGGACAGTTTTGAATTCCCACTTGATTTACTGGTGCCTCATGTTGCACATAGAAAGGACCACTGTCTTGACAATCCTTAGGTAAATGTTCCCCTCCACATTATCACATAATACCTCTTGAAGGCGCATCGCTGTCCCATTCACATTCAAGCTGTCTATTTTCCTATTCAGTGCTTCTAGTTGTGCAGTGACAACAGAAAAATTGGTTACCTGGTGAACTCTCGCACTTCTCCTCTGATTGTTCCTCTCAGACTAAGGGTGATAACTGCTAGCAGCCATCTCCTCCAATAATTCATACCCTTATTCGGCCGTTTTTCTCAACAGATTCCCACAGGCCGCAAAATCTATCATGGTACGGTTAGACGATATTAAACCATAGTAAAAAGTTTGGACAACTAACCCAAGAGGCAGCTCATGATGCGGACATCTTTGCAGTAGATCTTTGTAATTCTCACAGGCCTCGTAGAGTGACTCCTACTCAAATTGAGAGAAGGTGGTTATGTCCGCTCGCAACTTCATGATTTTTTATGGAGGAAAGTATTTTAAGAGGAATGATTTGGCCATATCCTCCCAAGTTGTGATCGAACCTACAGGAAAAGAATTAACCTAGATTAGCGGAAATAAACGCAATCTAACAGCATCATCAGAAACTACGTTAAATTTAAAGGTATCGCAAATTTCAAGAAAATCCGTGATCTGAGTGTTTGGGTCATCTAGCGCATTTCCCCCAAACTGGACAGTGTTCTAAATCATTTGAATAATGGCTGGTTTGATCTCAAACTGGTTCGCCCTGATGGTTGGCCTCACTATACTTAGATGCGCTCCATCAAACGAAGGTAGTGCGTACTCAGCATAGGTATGCGCCTTGGTTCCTCGTCTCTTAGATCTTCATGATGCTCTTCATCACGCTCGTTCCTGTTCATCATGTCTCTTAGCCTCTGTTGTTGTCTTCTTCTACATAGGGTTCTTTCAATCTCGGGATCAAATATCTCTAGTTCAGATTCTAGAGACCTTGGCATGCACCGAAAGGGATATCTGCAAATAAATTGAAGGTGTCAAACAAAACAAAACAAAACAAAGAATGCTAAAGTAAATAACTGAAAATAAAATTTTAGCTTAATAGTCCCCGGAAACGGCTCCAAAAACTTGATCGAGCAAAACTTGCACAGTAAAATCATTGGTAAAAATCAATAATATTTAAGCTCGCAATAATCTCAAATACACGATGTCAAGTAATAATATAGTGTACAAGAGTACGAGTATCGCTCTGTCAGATACTGTATTTCGCAATTGTTATTCCCAGTTATTAAACCTTTAGCAATGATAATTCAGATGATTGTTTACTACTACGATGATTAAATAAAAGCTCAACGAAATGATTCACGAATTAAATGATAAAAGAAATAAGTTAAAATGATTGTTTAAAGATTCAATGAAAAATGAGTTTGCTGGGAATCTCGGTTCACCTACCCCTGCTAATTTAATTAATTTAATTATTTATCAATGGTGAATTGATGTCGTTCTATGAAATCTCATAGCTTTCGACCTACTGGACTATGACTATCGATTGTATCCGATTTCATATTTCTATGTAAATTGTAAATACACTGACTATGCTACTTGTTTCTATCACGGACTTTTCTCTCGAACTCACTCGCAATATGAAATCGATATTAAAGTTAGCTACGCTTCAACAACACAATGAAAATAATAGCACGATCAAGAATAAATCAAAAGTCGAGATATAAATTAACTAAGCACTATTTCATGGTAGGATCCACTTAAATCCCAACAAATAATGAAATTTAGCTACTAGAATTCATGATGAAAATAAGCAAAGCAATATGTAAACAATAAGTTTTAAGCTAAAAATACTAGACGTGACGAAAACGCGAAGAACGGTGCTCAAAAATCTTGAATTCTTCGCTCCAAGCCTTTTTCTCTCTTCCAAAACTTGATGGCTACTGAATAATGTGATTTTTTTCGTGCCCTAGAGTCCTTTTGTTCAGCTTCAATTGGTAAGCACCCTGCGGAAGGCAAGAAATCATCCTCGAGAATTTTTTCCAAATTGAGTCCTTCCCGGGAGGTAAGATTCTACAGCCCGAGTGCCGCGTCCTCTATTATTTTGCTTCCAATGTGCGACACTCGCACTCGAGCGGTAAGATTCTACTGCCCAAGTGCAGAGTCCTCTGTAATCCACTCTTCGAAAGGCACATATCGCGCCCGAGCGGTAAGATCCTACCGTCCGAGCGCCAAATATTCTGCCCAGTTCCTCTCTTTCTCGCGTGGCTTCTGTATTTCTTTCCCGATTTCAGTTCTCCAACTATTTAACCTGTAAATTCATCACGTATGAGTGAGACACGATCATATGCATATGTTAATTCTAAAACGAACAAGATGTATATGAAATGCATGCACACACAATGCAAACACACACAAAACTAATGCAATAAAACACGTAAAAACAACACCTATCACTTGACTTTGGCTTGCTTCTTATACTTTTCTTGTTTAGTCATAAAAACATTATAATTTGTTTCCATTATTAACCTTCCTTCCTCTTGAACACACATGGTTATTAATTCATTTATTGACCACTTATCTTTATACGTGTTGTAGGAAATTTTGAAGGGTTCATTTTATTGTAGAAGATTTTTCAGACATTTTCACTTCAAGTGTCTTGAGTCAAGCTGCTATGTTCCGTATTTTACACTTGTGAGCCTTAATGAAGAGAATTCCATAATTAGGGTGCTGGAAAATGCCTTATATGAAGATTGAAACTGTTCATCAATAACCTTCTGTAATTTTTTAACATTATTATGCTGATCGAAAAAACCACGCATGCCAGCAAAGATTTTGATCTTAATGAACATTACACAGAGTTGATTATATTGCTCTCATTTTTCATAAAGATCAACATCATCTGGAATGTTGTTTTCAGTAATAACAGATGATTCGTCTTTCCGTTTATCATAATCAATATCCATCCACCCCAATTGAAGAAAAATTCTTTCTTTCCATATTTTATAATTATCGCCCTTCAGTTCGGGAATGTCACATTTCATATCAGAAAAATTCGTAGGTTGCATAACTGCATAAATTTATAATATGATTAAGATTTTTAAAATTTTTAGGTAATATCATGTTTTACCAATGTAAATCATGTTTTAAAAATCTAGTGACATAAAATTTACACGTGGGCTAAAATTTTAATCCAATGAGATTTTTTTTGGAACTTTATGATAAAACTATCAAAATATATTTTCCCTTAACTCATATGGGTAAATTATGAAAAATATAAATTTTGATATTTTAACCTAATTATTTATATAAATATAAGAAAAATCTTTGTTGGGTAAAACTTATTACGTTTATATAAATTAATTACAATTGATGTTCATTATGTGATCCAAATCCACTTTTTCATAATTAAGGATGTTGTGGCTATTCCCCAATTATTTACAATTATACGGTATATTGAACAAAATTTTGGTTTTACTTAATATTTTACATAATAATTATTTAGTGACATAATCGATATTTTCCAAGAGTGCTCTCAGGAAAGATAGGTGGGGCTAAGACCCTTTAAATACCAAAATCCTAGACAAAGCAATGTTCCTCAGGGAGACCAATGATAAGTCAAGGCAGCTTAAACCGATATATGAAGAACTCTCTCTGATTATATTTTCTTATGTTACCTAATAACTATTATTCAATTTAATTATCCACATTTATATGAATCTTTATAAGCTAAAACTTTTCATCAAATAGCTTTATATTCACATTTTTACTTGATATGTTTATTTTAAATTATAAACAACTTAGTATAATTTAATATGAACATAATATAAATCTTTGAGTTACCAAAATATTTTTCAATATAATTTACATTTAAAAACTTCAAGAATAAATGCAAACATAATATTAAATGTGCATGTTCATATCAAATAAATACCCAAAATATTTTACATAATATATAACATGCAAAATTAATTTATAAATATGTATTGGAAGTTGCACTAAATTTGGAAATATTAAAATCTATTTCCAAATCAATTTTTTAATTATTATTATTATTTTTAATTAAAAAAACTTTATAATAAAAAATTAATAAAGTTTTAAAATCTCTAACCAAATGATCGACAAATTCTTTGGTCTTCTTTCAAGTGGGTTGGCCATGTCCATTATATTTTATACCAAACTTCACATGGCTTATCAGAAAGAATTATCAAATGCCTATAGAACTCAATTCGGAATACATTATTTGAAGCAATTAAAACTTCAACTTCAACCTTGAGCAACGTCTCATTTACTATCCTTGTACTCTCAAAATTGTTTGCTCATCTCCTATAAAAAAATTCATAAACAAATCTACAATTTTCAAGATTTCAAACGAGAACTTCAAAGTGAAACTTATTATACTCAGAAAAAATTATCAGGTAAATTTCTTAATATTATTTTATCCGATCTTCAAGCTTCAAGTTTCTTATTTCTTACACAAACTTTTAGTAATGAATTTTTTGAAAAGTTCATTATATCGGATTTTTCAGAAAAATGAAAACAAATATATTCAAGGCATATGTATCAATGCTCCGATATCAAATGTTAGAGTTTTTCAAAAAATTCATGTTTCTACACAGTTATGAACAAACAATATGCGGAAGCGGATCGAGCGTTAACTTCGGCCATCGAATAATTTGTAAGTATTTTGTTTTCCTCCGATTGAAGCCTTGTAAGCATTCCAACTCTCTGTATATGGTGCATTTTTGTTTTTATGATGTGCGTGCTTAGGGACCTCAATCACCGCTATTTATAAGCATTTCCCATACCATCAATGAGTTGATCAGGAGCTCGAGAGTCAAAAGAAGGGGCGCATGCGTGTCTCAATTTTCTAAAGTTGAGGCGTTGCATGTACCGTTTGTCAAAAATGGAGGCTTATGGCTGTCTCCATTTCCTACACATTTATTTTTCTTTTGATATGGGCAATTTTTCTTACAGATCGATCATATGAGATATGTGAAGAATTATAAAAGTTACAAAATAATCAAAACAAAAATAACAAATGGTGTTCGAAAAATTTTCGAGATGGTGCTCAATCTGTGAACAAATGAAAAATAAATCCAAAACAGTGTTTTATTTGGCGTATCACATGGATTCATGATACTTTTTATAACTTTAGCACTGAGATAATACCTTCTTCCATTTTTGTATTAAACTTGAGCTTCTTCACAAAAAATTTCCTTTATTTACTTGTCAAGAAGACATATTTGCTTTTTGGACTAATGATTTTTATAGCATGAATTGCTTTGCTTCCATTTCGAAAACCAAACAAGCCACACCAAAACGATCCTACAAAATCTTCATTCCTTCGGAATCAGAGAATTTTCTTTTATTTTGACAAAACCAAAAGATTCCATCACAAATTTATTGAAGTTTCTGTTTATAGCAAAAAAAGACCAGTTCTAAAGATAAATTTTCATGAAAGAGTCAGATTCCCTTGCGTAAATATTGTTCGGCAAGGAGAGCAAGTTTACCAAGTTTCAAGTTGGAAAAAAGTCTTTTCTTTCATTTGTCAAAGGTGATATTGGCCTCAAAATTTATACCTTACCTATTTCAGATACCACAAACCATATATATGACCATCCTTGTCTTCCTCATCCTCAAAGCCCGGTTTCCGTTAATTCTTCCATCACAGGAAAAACCAAATCATGCAACTCTTCAATTGACTCAACTGTGCATAGTATTGAGCATTCGGAAACTGTTGTTAGCAGAAAGGTTCTAGCAAAGGAAACTAAGAAATTTATTTAAGAGAGCACTGAAATTAGAAAAAAAACTACTGATTTGATTTAAAAGTATCAATTTATGCAGCCAGCCAGGCAGCCATCATATTGCGGAAAAGATCACCAAAAGAAGTCGAATCAACTATGCATCATCATCAAGTTAATCCAAAAGCTCGTCATCTTAGTCATGAAGAAGATGAGTATGAGGTGAAATAAGTGAATCCCAATCTTGGTGAATGTTGGACGGTTGGTAGATCATACGATGGACGAGGGTGGATGAGTGGTGAAAGAATGACAAACACATTTGATCTTGTTGACCATATATTTTATCTTTATATGTTAGATTAGTTAAGGCCAAAGATCTTCCACCTAGCTCTATTACTAGTAGTTGTGACCCTTACGTGAAAGTGAAACTCGGTAACTATAAAGGAAGAGCAAAACATTTCGAAAAGAAGATGAATCCTGAATGGAACCAAGTATTTGGTTTCTCTGAGGAGCGGATCCAGTCATCGAGTTTGGAAGTTTTCATGAAGGATGAAGAAATGGTGGGAAAAGATGATTATCTTGTAAGGGTGGTTTTTGATTTGAATGAGATCCTAATAAGGGTTCCACCTGATATCCCTCTCGCACCTCAATGGCATAGACTTGAGGACCGGTGTAGAGAAGGGAAAGTGAGGGGAGAAATCATGGTTGTTGTTTGGATGGTAAATCAAGCTGATGAATCATTTACGGATTCTTGGCATGCTGATCTTGAATCTGTTTTTGGAGAGGGAGTTTTCAACATTAAGTCCAAAGTATATGCCTCTCCAAACTTTTGTACTTAAGAGTGAATTGGTCTCACGTACGATAACTTGATATAATAATATGAAAATAAGGTATAAAATTGGACACCGAAATTTACGTGAAAAACCCCTAAAATTATTAGGTAAAAACCACAAGCAAGATAAAAAGAATTCCACTATAATGTTTTTATGGTGTACAACCATTCACTGTGTTTCCAAAGAGAACACACACTCTCTCAATACAAGAGAACAAACACCTCAAAAATATTATAGAATTAAACACTCAAAACTACCGAATAATTTCGCTCAATAATGATGGCATCCAACCACCACTATCAATGCATTTAATGCATTTTCTGTGTTGCCATCCATTTCTTTGCTGACATTTTTCTCAATTAGAGATTTTATTGAAAATCAAATACATCTCCAAACATCTTTTCGATCTTGTCATTATCTGCTGCTTACATTTCCGTTAGACCACTTGAGGATCTACACTACTCAAACTTATCCGTATTTACTAGATTGGTCGGAAAATCAGATACATTGTTCTTTGTATGAATTTTCTGCATATCCACACTTCATTTATCTTCTACTTCTCACACAAAGTGAAATTGAACTTCGATGTGTTTCGTTCTGGAATGAAAGGCTGTATTCCTTGCGATGTGCAAGACACTTTGACTATCACAAAACAAATAAATTTTTTCTTGTTTGTGCCGATATCCGCCAATAACCTTTTAATCCATATTGCCTTTTTGCAACTTGAGTAGCTGCCATATATTCTGCTTCCGTCGTAGGTAACGCCACAAATATTTGAAGTTTTGAATCCCAACTTACTGCTCCCCTGCAAGTGTAAATACATAATCAGTAGTAGATTTTTTCTTATCAGGATCACCTGCATAATCTGAATCGACATAACTCCATAGTGTAAATCTGATCCTCCATAACATAATGTAGCATTTGAGGTACCCTTAATGTATCTAAGGATCCTCTTAACAGTACTTCAATGCTCTCGTCCAAGATTCTCCATATATCGACTAACTGTTTCCACTTCTTGAGCAATGTCCGGTCTTGTACAGATAATGACAAATATCAAAATTCTCACTGCTGATGTATATGGTACTCGAGACATCTTCATCCTCTCTGCTTCACTGCTAGACACATCTCGGAGAATAAATTAAAGTTAACAGAAAGATGGGTGAACATTGGCTTACTATATTTCATGTTGAAGCGTTGCAAGACTTTCTTCAGATAATTTTTCTGAGAAAACCAAATCTTTCTGTTACTTATGTCTCGGTGAACTTCCATGTCTAGAATCTTTTTTGCTAGTTTCAAGTCCTTCATATCAATTTTCATAGTCAACTGTGCCTTCAATCCTTGGACCTGCTCTTTGTTGGATCTTGCTACCAACATGTCGTCCACATACAATAACAAAATGATATACTCATCACCAGACCTCTTGAAATATGTACAAGGATCTGCACTTAGTCTGTTGTATGCAAGGCTCGTGATAAATGAATCAAATCTCCTGTACCAACACCTCAGCGTCTGTTTGAGACCATACAAAATTTTTTCAACCTACAAACCAAGTTCTCTTTGCATTTTTTCGCAAAACCTTCTGGCTGGAGTATATAGATTTCTTCTTCAAGATCTCCATGAAGAAATGACGTTTCCACATCTAGCTATTCTAGTTGTAAGTCAAATACCGCACACAATGCCAACACTACTCTAATTGTTATAAGCCGAACCACATGAAAAAATATATCATTGAAGTCAATGCCTTCTTTCTGAGCATACCCTTTTACGACCAGTCTAGCACGATACCGCTTCACTTGGTTATTGTCATCATTTTTTATCTTATAGACCCGTCTGTTATCAATGAATTTCCTTCCTCGTGATAGTGTAACCAGATCCCAAGTTTTATTCTTGTCCAATGCCTCCAACTCTTCTTGCATTGCTATTATCCGCAAGGATACATCCGAGCTTTGAGTAACCTCATAGAAACTCGATGGCTCACTGTAGAGCCCAGATTCAGTACACGTAAAACCTATGCATTTATTTAATTGTTAAATTATTTAATCAAGTTTAAAATGATTTTTGAGATGCATGATTTATGAAATTTGCATTATTTTAAATTATTTATGTTTATGTGATGCATGTAAAATGTTTTGTTGAGTTTCATGTTTCAGGCGATTATTCGATGCGGGATCGGGGAAAAGAGACCGGTGAGGATTTTGGTGATTTTAAAACGTAGCATTTTATTTTAAGTTAGGATTGGGGCATTTTAAATGATTTATTTAGTTTCTAGCATTTTTAAAGCCTAATTTATTTATTAGGTGATTTTTATGATTTTAAACTTTTAAAGATTTAGTACTTGTGCATTTTATTTTAAATTAGAGAATTTTATTAGAGGTTAGTGGGGAGTTAGTATTTTAATTACCTTTTTAATTATGTAATTAAGCAATTTTACTCTCCCTAATAATCAAAACACATGCACACACACACCTCCTCACACACACTTACACGGTTACACACACACATAATTTTCATTTCACCTTCATTTCATTTTTGAGAGAAAAATTTAGGGTTCTAAGAACCTTCAGCAGCAGACCCTCTCTCTGAAAATTCTTACAACAATTCACGTGTATTTTGTGCAAGAAATCGAGCCACAAATTGTCCCGGATCAACCCTCGCATCTTTCCCTCTTCGGTATCGTCTGTTCGGTAATTTTAAATATCAAAAGGCATGTATGTTCTTTCATTATTGCATCGATCTTGTCATATTACTCGTTTTGTTGTTTATTATGCGTGAAAATTTATGTATGTTGTGCAAAGTTTGAGCAGAAATGTGTTGGATCAATTTTGAAACGTTTTTGGATCTCAAAACTCAAAATTTGCTGTCATTTTTAATGCTGCGATTTTTCGATCGATTTTCTGAAAAAACTTTCAACATATGATATAACTTTTGATATCTTCGATTTGACACTAAATTAGAAATATTTGGATAAGAAATGAGTGCGTTATGATTGTTTTCGGGGGACTTCTCAAACTGCGTTTTTTAAAAATGCGTTCTTGATGTGTTCTTGAAGTTTTTGAGTTGCAGGCTTTGTTGGGCACTACCGAGCTTCTGCTACTGCATTAGATATGTTATGGGATGTATTTAGGTGTTATTTGGTGGTTCGTTTGGGTCGGGAATGGCTTGGGATGTAATAGAAGTCGTAGGAAGCGAAATGATGTCGAGGTTATTGTTGTATTGAAGTTGCTTGTCGATGCTTGGGGACTTTTGAGGTGTTTAACAGGTTTGAATCAATGTAATAGCATCCTAGGATGAGTCTCGAGCTGTTGGTTCATGGTCCCTAGGCTTGGATTGGAAGAATGAATCAATAAGTTAGTGAATTTTTGCGAGTTTGCAAGTTCAGAGGCTACCCGCCCTTCTCGAACCCAGACCCGGACACGGACACGGACATGGAGTCCGTGCCTTTTTTCCTTCAAAATTCAAATTTACAGCACCTACATGGACCCCAACCCGGACCCTTACACGAGGTCCGTGTACCCCTTTTAAATTTTTTTTTATGGATTGTTTTTGGGGTTTGATGTCATGATTTAGTACGATGATTAAACGAGTTCAAGTCACAAGAGATTTAGAACGTCATAAGGAAATTTGTCATTTTTTGGTGTGTGCATGACTATACGTCTAAGCTATGAAAGATAAGTGTTCGAACTCATGTTAGTATGTGCAGCAGTGGCCCCAAGAGAGATCCAACGAATCCCTCAACGCTATGTGAGTATGTTTGACGTGCAAAAGAATATATGTTTATGTTTTTGAGGTAAGCTAAATGTCTTGTGACCAAATTATGAACGGGTTTGGAAGTCGGTGAACGTGGCCGAGGACCTCTTCACCTAGGTAAAGCATGACCGGGTTTAGATCAGGATTGGAAAGCGGTAAAGCATGAGCAGAGACCAATCCACCCGGTAAAGCGTGAGCAGGGACCAATCCACCCGGTAAAGCATGACCAGGGATCTCCTGTATGTGATAGTGGATTTTCCCTGACAGCCCAATACTGTGGTTTAGTCTGATCAGGCACATTTATGTATGGGTCACTTGCTTTGAAACATATCTCTACGCAAAATGATGTTATGTATGCTCTAGTATGTATGATGCAAGTATGTTTAAGAAAAGTTTTATGATGATGACATGTCTACGTTTATGCTACTATGTTCATGTTTCAAGTATGTTTATGCTATTACGTTCAAGTTTCAAGTATGTAAGTCCTACTTTAAAGATGTGTGTGGTTTTATTATGTAATACTTGCTATCTCCAGTTTATACATGTTGTAAGGTCCAAAAATTAAGACGACGTAATCCAACTGCATACAAGTCTAGGAAATATGAAAAATAAGTAGTTAACTAATTTAATTGCTCGATTAATTTTGTGCCATGCATGATTTTATGTTAAATAGGATTTAATTGTCATTATGCATGAAATTGTATTTTTAAAAGGATATTCTATGTGCGATCGAGGAACGGAGACCGAGGGCTGAAAAACATAAAATGTTTTATTAAATAATTGTTTTTAATTATTTAAAATATGGGTGCTGGTCTGTCATATTGTTGAAAATAAGGAGTTTTGAGGTGATTTTATACGCCGGGACGTAATTTTTATCGGTGTTGGTTTTTCAACAAAAATGCAAACGTTTTGGCGACCCGGCTAGTAAATTCACAAACTTAATTAAACAATGCTATTTGAAATATTTTAATTAAATTCTAATTAAGCTTTAATGGGCCTAAATTATGCTTTATAGGCCTAAAGCTTTGTTAGTAAATTATTCAATTATATAATATGTAAACTCTTCCCAAAACACACAAAGTACACGCCACACACGCCTCATTTTTCTGAAAATTCACTCAAACTTATGGCACACACACACACCACAATTTGGGAAGGAATTTTCGTGAGGTTCAAGGAGAGTTCAAGCCAAAGATCTTGCTCCGTTCTTCGCAAATCGTCAACGAATAATCGTGAGTTTAAAATGCAAAGGCACGCCATATTCTCCTTTTACTCATCATCACACCATATTAAGATTTTATGCATGTTTTTTATAAAGAACAAGTAGCATATTAATTATTTTCGAAGTTGCATGCACAAGTGTTTCAAACTTAAATCTTTTGCTTCAAAAATCCATGTTTTTGTATGGTTTAAAGGCTTCCATGATATAGGTATTGATCAAGCATTTTTTTACATGAATTTAGACTCCTAGAACATCACCTAAACACCACACACGAACCGGAACCAATTGGAAAAGCAACTTGCTGTCATGTGAAGAATAGGGTTCGGCGTTGGGGTCTTCACGGCTAGGCTTGATCTTGGATTGGTTTCAGGGCTAGCCAGGGCCGTTGGGGAGTCAAGGGTAGGGTCCTAGCCATGCTAGGATTCGAAACAAGTGGGCTGGGAGGAGTCCTATCCATCAAGGACTCCTACCCGAGAAGAGTGACAAGTCACGCGCAGGTTCAGTGTATGCGCAGGGGTTGTGGGCTCGGCCAAGGGGGCTTAGGCTGGGCTAGGTCGACTCTTTGGTGTCCTAGGTGAGTGCACAATATGTTGGTCCAGGGGATAGGTCGGTTGCCTAAGTCCTAAAGGAGCAAGGAGAGTCCTACACTCAATTGAAGTTCTCGGCCATGCATAGGGGATGGGGTCGGGGGCTTTGGCTTTTGGCTAGGGATGGTTTCCGTGGGTTCCTAAGGTTCAGTAGGGTGTCTAATGGTGTTGGTCATGGTTTGGTTCAACATGGTTTGAGGTCGGTTCGAGAAAATCGAAAGATGGCTCGGGGTCGAAGTTTATAGGTCATATTAGGGTTTTCTAAACTAAAATAAATTGAAACACAGCTCACGGGGGTCGAGTCGTGGTTCACGAGGGCTAAAATAATATAAAAAGACTAAATTTTGAATTTAGAAATTTTATATTAAAGTTTGGGATTTTTCGAAATTAAAACACCTTCAAAACGTTTAATTACGAATTAATTAAAAAGCCTAGTTTTTAAGCTAAATAAAATTATGAGAATTTTAATTTAAGCTTAAATATTTAATGGGGACATGTTAGAGTCAAAGAAATCAAGGAAAAGTCAAAAACGTAAAATGTCACGTTCAGGGGTAAAACGGTCTTTTTACACCTTAAAATTAGTAAACATCATGGCAGTGCTCTAATTGCTGTTTTATATGCTAATATGATTATTTCACATGTTTATGAATTTTTATATGTTGAAATATGATTTTTAAATGTTCATGAATTATTATGGTTTAAATTGGACATTTAGAAGATAAGTTGCATGCTTGATTTCAAAATAAAATGATATTATGTGCATGTTTTTATTAAGTGATGGAAATACAATATGTGAAAGGATGTGAAGGGATTGTGACTAAATATGTTGATATGTTAGAAATATCGTGAGGGTTATGGTCCTAGTGGGAGCCTGACGATCGTATTTCCTTGGATACGTATACGAATACGAATATGTTAATGCGTTGGCCAAGACCCAGTTGACTGGTGAGAGTGTCGCTGGTGTCCCCGCCGCCCAGTACTGTGTTTTTATGTAGATGGATCCATCGCCCAATACGATTAAGAATACGAGTCACAATCACGATCTGAATTCAACAAACACGAACATGAATATAAATATGAATATGAATATGGATACGAATATGGATATGAATATGAATATATTTATGTCGATATGTTTATGTTTATGAAAATATTTAATTTTAAAGTTTATGTATTATTATGAAAATGATATTTTAAGTACAAGTATTTTTCACTGTTGTATGTGAACTATATTACGTATTACTTGTTATCAAGGATATGATGTATTGAGTCTTTAGACTCACTAGGTGTGTATGATGCAGGTGATATTAATAATTATGATGTTGGAGGACTTGATGGATGACTTTGCTGGACTGTCGGTGCACATGACCCGAAGACCAGCGCTTCTATTTTCCGCATTTAAGTTTATGATTTTACGTTAAAGATTTTTACGACATTTTATGCTTTTTGAGAGGTTTAGTATGGGCTACAATTTTCAACATTTATTACTTTTTAGGTTTGGTAAAACGTTTTACGATTTCATGTTTGACTACTCCCCTTGAATTTTTAAGTACTAGTTGAATGTTTTATTTTAAAATAGTGCAAAAGTATTTTTATGTATATGTATATGCAATGACCGAAAATGTGAGAGTTTTTTTTTAAAAAAATTCTAGTACTTTTTAAGAAAACGAATAAGCAGACGTTTCACATGTTGAGTCTTTAGACTCACTAGACTTGATCATTGCAGGTAAGGATGACTTTGAGGAGACGAGGGGTGGTGACCAATGAGCCAGCTTGGACTGAGCAGGAGGCTAAACCCGAGGACCGCCCATGTTTTTAAGAAATTATGCAATGTTTCAAATACTTTGATTTAATGTTATTTTTTTACAATATTTAAACAAGTGTTTTTAGCAAACTTTATTTGTGATATTTTCATTGCAAATATTTTGAATGATCAGTTTATTGTTATCTCAAATTGAAAGTTTCTATTTAAATTAAGAAAATTTAAAATTTTTTCGCAAATTTTAAAGTAATTCAAAAGTACGGTACATTACAGTTGGTATCGGAGCGGTGTTCTTGTAAAAGGTTATGCCTACTGCCAGTTGCGAGAAGCTCACGAAGTCACACCTCAAGTCTGTAAGTTTTAAAGTTTTAAATTCTTTCATGTAATATGTACCCAGTCATGATTTCAGCATGTGCATGTTTGAGTTCAAATTTCGTGCATCTTATGATATAAAATATTATGTTCATGCATATTGGGTTTACGTGTTGGGAAAATGTTGGAACAACATGCCTCCCAGGCGTAGGATTGTGCGTGAAGCAGGCGTTGAGAATAGGGAATTGAGCCCAGAATGGGGAGAGGGTCACTCCTCCTCGTCCACCCCCAGATATGCAGGCTCAGATTCTTGCAGGGATGACTCAGTTCTTCGCACAGTTTGCGGAGAACTAGGCTGTAGTGGATACAGGGGCGAGGCCCAGGCCAGAGGCAGTTTATGAGAGGTTCAAGAGGATGGACCCAAAGGAGCTCTCGGGGACTACTGACCCGATGATAGCGGAAGGATGGATTAAGTTCATCGATCTGATCTTTGCGTTTATGGAGCTGCAGGATGCAGATAGGGTCAGGTGTGCCACATTTCTACTGACAGGGGACGCCAGACTGTGGTAGGACAGCGCATCAGTGTCAGTGAACTTGCGAACACTAACTTGGGATGGGTTCAAGGAGGTTTTCTACTACAAGTGTTTCACTGAGTAAGTACGCTCCCGCCTGACCAGGGAGTTCATGACGTTTGAGAAGGGGTGTCACTTTGTACCCCTGATTGTGAATGATGCCCGGGAGAAGCTGAGGCATTTTATTGATGGGTTACGACCGATCTTGCGCCGTGATGTGAGAGTTGTTGGTCCTACAACTTATGCAGTTGCCGTGTCGAGAGCTTTGGCGACAGAATAGAACCAGAGGGACATCGAGGTTGATAGGCAGGGAAAGAGGCCCTATCAGGCACCTCAGCAGCAGCAGCAGCGACCTCAGTTTAAGAGGTATTTCCAGGGGAAGCAGGGAAACAGGCCAATTCAGGGACCGTCAAAAGGCAAGGGTCATATCCCTCAGTAGAAGGATCCTCAGAGACCCATTGAGTACCTAGTGTGCCCGAAGTGCTACCGCCAGCATCCAGGAAAGTGTTTATTTGAATCGAGCAAATGCTTCAAGTGCGGAGCCAGCGATCATATGTTGAAGGACTGTCCACAGTGGAGGCAGCCGACCCAGGGTAGAGTGTTCGCCATGCAGGCAGAGGAGGCGAACTCAGACACGACCCTGCTGACTGGTAACTAATTTAATTCAGCACCGCATTATTTTTGCTATGCATGTTTCGAATCTTTGATTTTGGAATTATTAGTGTGCTGGTTAGTATTTATGGTGTCTTTCATTGCATGAGGTTAAGGTTAGAATTGGGATATACATTTTGTAAGTTGTGCCAATGTCTCTCAGAAAATATTTTCATAAAGAGAGTAGCCACGAAGGCCCTGATAGATTCAGTGGCCACACACTCTTTTATTTTGGAGACGTTCGCAAATCATCTGGACGTCAAGTCTATTGGACTCGACGTGAGTTATTCAGTGACAGTCCCATCAGGGGAAGAGTTATCAGCTACTAGTGTGGTCAGAGACATCGATCTTGAACTGCAACACCTAGTGTATGCCGATCTGATTGTGTTGCCGATGACAGAATTTGATATCGTCTTGGGAATGGACTGGCTGAAGAAGAACAAAGTTCTTATTGACTTTCAGAAAAGGTCAGTACTAGTAAGGCCGTTAGGCATGGAGCAGTTTCTTTTTGAGCCGGACAGATGGAGAAGTTTCCCTCGCTTGATCTCCTGCATGTAGGAGCGGAGACTTATTCAAAAGGGTTGTCAGTCTTTCTTGGCGAGCATTGTTTAAACGCCTGACGCACCCACTCCGTCATTATCTGATGTACCAGTAGTCAGATATTTTCCTGAATTCTTTCCGGATGACGTCACAGGCCTTCCACTAGAGAGAGAGGTGGAGTTTTCCATTGACCTTGTGCCAGGCATCATGCCAATCTCTAAGGCGCCGTACCGGTTAGCTCCAGCTGAAATGTTAGAACTCAAACAGCAGATTCAAGAGCTTCTATGTAGAGGCCTAAAAATCCTTACTTGAAAATTTGCGGAAAATTTAAAATTTTTCTTTTAAAATAAATGGAGTGCCTCATTCATACCAAAAAAAATGATAAAATATTTAACGTTCAAAACAGCAGCGGAAGAAATTATTACTTGCCAAAATAACAAGTTAAAGTATTCAATAACTAATAAAATATTTGAGCATCAAAATGGCAAGTGCTGAAACTGAGGTCCTCGGGTGCCACTACTGCCGACTCGAGCTAGCTCACTGGTCCCCGCCCTCGATCCCGACATCATCATTACCTACAACAATCAAGTCTAGTGAGTCTAAAGACTCAACATGCATATATCGTAAATAACGAGTAAATATAGTAAAATTGCATGGGAGTAAAATTTCATGTCATGAGGCATATCGTAAAATGTCGTGTCATGATTAATTATAATACGTGCATAGCTGAACTGAAAATCATAGTGAAACTGTTTGCTCCTTGGAGCCCTGTACTGAAATAGCATATAATAATTTTCTGTGAGATTATGGTCTACGCAAGTGGTCCCTGAACTGAACTGAACTGAGCTGACCGATACTGGTGACCGGACCGATACTGGGGATCGGATTTACGTCTGATCAGACTACTGCCACAGTACTGGGTGAAACAACTGAACTGACCGGTAACTGGTGACCGGGCCGATACTGGGGACCGGACTTAAGCATGATAGTAAAGTGACCACAAGCAATATCGCATAAATCTCAAAATTTGTATTTTTGCACGTAATATAATTAAATAACTGAATTAAATATCCTGTACCCATTTTACTGCTTGGATTGGATCGCTCCCAGGCTCGCTGCAACCTAAATATGCCATGAAAAATATGCAATAGATTTATGGGACCAAACTATACAATAACCTTCAAAAATGTGACAATTACGCCTACCGACTTCGTATTAAATCATGACTCCGAGCCAACCCGAACCAACACTGAACCATCATGTAGTCATGATTAAAATACGTCTAAAATGATCAAATAATGCTCCTAAAATGGTGAGGGCCGAAATCTAGGTGAATGGAGGCCAAAACATGAAACGCTCTTTCGAGAGTCAATTTGGCACATCGCACCGTAAATTCTCGTACGACCTCAAAAATGATCCGAATCACGAACGGCCAAAAACATGACCTTCCTAACTCGATGAGGTACTGTCCAGTCCAAGGCCATGGGCTAAAAGCCAACCGAGAACTCGAACGAGCCACTGAACCGTCACAGCAAGTTGCTGTCCAGAAATACAGCAGCTGTGCTTTGGTTTCTTGTGTCGTTTGCGAGGCTAATGGCCATTGGGGCTTGAACCACCGACCATAACCTCTTACCAACATCCCAAGGAATGATTTGAACCATGGCTAAGGGCTTTAGACCAGCCACAATTCGAAATATTCCAGCAACGACCCAAACGTTACAACCGAGAACAAATTCTGCACGTAGGATGCATTGCTTTTGTTTTGCTGTCACGAATCGTTCCAATGGCCATTTGATTGACCATGACACGATCTAGACATCTAGGGGCATGGTATGAACCGTGGCTAAGGGCCATAGGCCAACCAAGATCCACACCATCCACCAAACCAAAATGACACATGCTGTAAAAATGAAGGGCCGAAATGGGGTAAGGGCTGTTCTTGATGTTTTAGTTGAAAACCGAGTAACCATGGACCGAGCCACCAAAAGGGCGACTTAGTCACGTCTTAGACATGCTAGGGAAGTGATCCAACCATGGCTATAAGCCCTTAGGGCAGCCAAGATCAGATTCATTTCCCTTTGACAGCAACATGAGAAAATCGAAACTCAATATGGCAAGAATGGGAAGCTGCTGTCATTTCTTGTTTCCAGTGGGTGTGGGGCTCGAATGAATGGACCAAAGTGATCCTAATACATCCTATTACATGTCTAGATGTCGCCTTGGGAGCCTGGAATCGAACCAATACCTGAAACCCACAAAACAAAGCAACCCGTGAAGCACAAGAGAAAACCGAAAAATTCTGCATGTTGCATTTTCTGAAATTTCTTGATGTATTTCGGTTCATGCATGAAATGATGATCATAAATCATAAAAATAATGATAGTATGACTTGATTGAAGAGTCAAGGAAGAATATATGCATGCCTGGTTTCGTTTGAAAGAAAAACGAAAAGAACGAGACGATCCGGCGCGGAGGAGGTGGAGCGTTTTCTTTTCTTGCTTGCTACTCGATTTTCTCTCCTAATTCTTGCTAGGATGCTCACGGTTTTTACACTCTGAAATGCCTCTGAATTTCGGTCATGGGGGAGGGGAAGTGATGGTTAGGAGAGTGAGGGAAAATGAGTGCAATATAGGTGGAAAAAGCAAGACCAAGTCTCCATTTTATTTTTTTGAAATTTGAATTTTGGTTGCTAACAAATATTTGTTGGGGAGAGAAATGGATGGGGTGACCGATTCTTCATGCTAGACTAGGTTAGGATATTGGTTAATAATTAATTAATTAAGGTGGATAAAGAATTAAAAAGATTAGTATGCTAACTCAACAAAGAATGGGTCAAAAGGTGATGAGTTGGAAATGACTAGTCTAGATACTAATGACCGAAAATTCAATAATATATGGAGGGGAAATGTTGATTATTTACTAAATTTATAACCCTTATAAGCCTTACCTATCCTTTAATTAATTTAGTGAACTAACCCCTTAATTATGGAACTTAATTGAATTTACTTTCTACTCACCTCAAGTTGCTTAAATAAATCCTCAAACCTCCTTAATAATTTAAATTAACTTACTTGCTAGCTAAAATAAATTCCGGAAATATTTTCTAAATCTTAAATTTTATCTCTAAACTCCAACTCCAGCCCGGCCTTACTGAAATAACTGAAAGGATAAAAATTTAAACTACTACGTAAAATAATTAAATTTAAATACTCATGCAATAAAAATCATTTTAAAATACTAGAATTATGCATGGCTTATACGTAGTCTAAGTTACGGGTTCTACACTTCTTCCCCCCTTAAAAGAAATTTCGTCCTCGAAATTAAGACTCACCGAATAACTCGGGGTACCGACTCCTCATCTCTGGCTCTGACTCCCACGTAGCTTCCTCCTCTGAATGGTTGAGCCACTTGACTTTGACTCGCCTAACCAGCTTGTTCCGAAGCTTCTTCTCCTGCCTGTCTAGGATCTGCACTGGCCTCTCCTCATAAGATAGGTTCGGAGTGAGCTGCAACGGCTCGAAGTTTAAGACATGCGAAGGATTCGCCATGTACTTCCTCAGCATGGAGACGTGGAACACGTTGTGTACTCCGGCCAGATTCGGCGGAAGAGCAACACGATAAGCTAGCGTCCCAACTCTGTCGAGGATCTCAAATGGTCCAATGAATCTCGGACTGAGCTTCCCTTTCTTTCCGAATCTCATGACACCCTTCATGGGTGCCACCTTCACGAAAACATGATCGCCCACAGCAAACTCTAACTCTCTCCTTCTCTGATCTGCATAGCTCTTCTGTCGACTCTGAGCAGTCCTCATTCTATCACGGATCCGGGCTACTACATCAACAGTCTGCTGTATAATCTCTGGACCCAACTCTGCTCTCTCTCCTACTTCATCCCAATGAACAGGAGATCTGCACTTGCGACCATATAGTGCTTCATACGGAGCCATTCCTATAGACGACTGAAAGCTGTTGTTATAGGTGAACTCTACCAATGGCAAGTTCGACTCCCAACTCCCTGAGAAGTCAATGACGCAAGCACGGAGAAGATCCTCCAAGATCTGAATAACTCGCTCTGACTGCCCATCTGTCTGCGGATGGAAAGCTGTGCTAAACAGCAACTTCGTACCCATGGTCGAATGCAAACTCTTCCAAAACGAGGAAGTAAATCGGGGATCTCTGTCAGACACGATAGAAACTGGAATGCCGTGAAGTCGGACTATCTCTCGGATATACAACTCCGCATACTGAACCATAGTGAAAGTCGTCTTAATAGGCAAGAAGTGCGCTGATTTGGTAAGACGATCTACAATCACCCAGATAGCATTCGATCCTCTGGCTGACTTCGGCAATCCTGTCACAAAATCCATGGTAACGTTCTCCCACTTCCACTCGGGAATAGGAAGAGGCTTGAGCAAACCTGCTGGTCTCTGATGCTCGGCCTTCACTAACTGGCAAGTCAGACACTCGGATACAAATCGTCTGATGTCTTTCTTCATCCCAGGCCACCAATACAATAGCTGTAGATCTTTGTACATCTTCGTACTCCCTGGATGAATAGAGTACGGCGACATATGGGCCTCTGATAAGATGTCTGCTCGGATAGAATCACTGCTAGGAACCCATATCCTGTCTCGGTATCTCAGTATGCCGTCGCTGACTGAATACAAAACACTGCCCTTGGCCTCATCTCTCTGCTTCCACTTGGCCAACTGCTCATCTGCTGCCTGACCACTGCGAATACGGTCAAGAAGGGAAGACTGAATGGTCAAGGTAGATAGACGGGGAACTCTACCTCGAGGATAAGTCTCAAGATCAAACCTCTGCATCTCAAACTGAAGAGGTCTCGAAACTGCCAAATGAGCCATCACTGCAACTTTTCTGCTCAGTGCATCTGCAACTACATTAGCCTTACCCGGGTGGTAGCTAATGTCACAATCGTAGTCTTTCACAAGCTCCAACCAACGCCTCTGACGCATGTTCAGCTCCTTCTGCGTAAAGAAATACTTGAGGCTCTTGTGGTCGGTAAAGATCTGGCACTTCTCTCCATACAGATAGTGCCTCCAAATCTTCAAGGCAAAAACTACGGCGGCCAACTCTAAATCATGGGTAGGGTAGTTCTTCTCATGAGTTTTCAGCTGTCTAGAAGCATAAGCTATCACCTTCCCATGCTGCATCAATACGGCGCCAAGACCGAGCTTCGAAGCATCGGTATACAGAACAAACTCACCGGGCCCTGACGGCATGGCCAAAACTGGTGCTGAGATAAGAGCTTGCTTCAAAGTGTCGAAGCTCTTCTGACACTCCTCGCTCCAAACAAATTTCACATTCTTCTTTGTCAGTGCTGTGAGTGGAACTGCAATCGAGGAGAATCCCTTGATGAACTTCCGGTAATATCCTGCTAGGCCAAGAAAACTGCGGATCTCGGATGCATTCTGAGGCACTACCCAATCTCTGACTGCTGCAACTTTCGCTGGGTCCACCTCAATGCCACTGCTAGAAACAATGTGGCCTAAGAACGCCACCTTCTCCAACCAGAATTCGCATTTACTGAACTTTGCGAATAGTTTGTGCTTCTGCAATGTCTGCAACACTGTAGTCAGATGCCTGCTGTGATCCTCCCGATTCTTGGAGTAGACGAGGATGTCGTCTATGAATACTATCACGAACTGATCGAGGTACGGCTGAAATACGCGATTCATGAGATCCATGAAGATCGCTGGCGCATTCGTCAAACCGAACGGCATCACAAGGAACTCGTAGTGGCCATAACGAGTCCTGAAAGCTGTCTTCGAAACATCAGCATCTCTCACTCTCAACTGGTGATAACCGGAACGCAGATCTATCTTAGAGAAAATCGAAGCTCCCTGCAACTGGTCAAACAGATCCTCAATCCTCGGAAGTGGGTATTTATTCTTCACTGTAACCCTGTTCAACTCCCGATAGTCAATACAAAGTCTCATCGAGCCATCCTTCTTCTTAACAAACAAGACTGGCGCGCCCCAAGGTGAGAAACTAGGGCGAATGAACTCCTTGTCAAGAAGTTCCTGAATCTGCTTCTTAAGCTCTGCCATCTCTGTCGGGGCTAGTCGATACGGCGCTTTTGAGATCGGAGCCGTACCTGGCATAAGCTCGATGGAAAACTCCACCTCTCTCTCAGGTGGAACACCAGAGACGTCCTCAGGAAAAACGTCTACGAAGTCTCTAACAATCGGAACATCTGAGGCTGACTGACTGGGTGCCTCGGGGACAGATATAAAAGTTGCTAAAAATGCCCGACACCCTCGATGCATGAGCTTCCTAGCCTGGATATAAGGAATAATGCGCGGTCAAGGAAAGTACCTGTCCGGCTCAAATAAGAACTGTGTCATCCCAGGCGGTCGGACTAAAATGGATCTCCGCTGAAAGTCGATCAAAACTCTGTTCCGCGATAGCCAGTCCATCCCCAGAATGATGTCAAACTCTGGCATCGGCAATAAGATGAGATCCGCATAAACAAGATTTCCATGCAGCTCAAGGTCTATGTCTCGGATCACGCTGGTGGCGGTTATCTCCTCTCCCGAAGGCAATGACACCGAATAGGCTACATCTAGCCCGATGGTCTTAACTTTGAGAAAGTTTGCAAAGACCTCTGAAATAAATGAGTGGGTAGCCCCTGAATCTATCAGGGCTTTGGTAGCTGAGCCAGCTATGAAAATTCTCCCTGTCATCAGCATGGTATCAGGGTTTGTCTCCGCAGCATGGAGAGCAAAAACTCTGCCTTGGGTAGGCAGATTCTTCCGGGGGCACTGCCGTAGCATGTGGTCCGTGCTGCCACACTTAAAACATTTCCCTGAGCCAAACATGCATGCTCCCGGATGACGGCGTGAGCACTTGGGACAGACTGGGTGCTCAAAGGTCCTCGGGACGACACGTCCCTGCTGCTGCTGCTGCTCCTGCTGAGGTCCTCCTCTGTTCCTGGGCGGGCCGTGATACGGCCTCTTATGCTGATGCTGGTGCTGCTGAGGAGGAGGACGACGGTGTGGTATCTGAACTGGTCGCTTTCCCAAGCGATCCCTCTCTATATCTTGCTGGTCCTGCTCTGCGGCCAGAGCTCTGGAGACGGCGACCTCGTAAGTAGTAGGGTCAGACACCCTAACATCACGGCGCAAGATCGGCCGTAAACCCACCAAGAAATGCATCAACTTGGCTTTAGCATCGTTCGCGATCAAGGGCACAAAGTGACAACCCCTCTCGAACTTACGGATGAACTCCGTAACCGTCAGATCCCCCTGTCTAAGGCTCATAAACTCCGTGGTCAATCGGGTGCGCACCTCATCCGTAAAATACTTGGAGTAGAATACCTCCGTGAAACGTGTCCATGACAGGGTAGCCAAGTTAAGGGCTACTGAAGCTCCTTCCCACCATAAGCGGGCATCTCCTCCGAACAGATAAGAGGCACAACGAACTCGATCTGCATCTCCAAGCTCCATGAACTCGAAAATAACCTCGAGGGACTTGATCCAGCCCTCGGCAACCATGGGGTCCGTCGTCCCAGAAAACTCCTTTGGACGCATCTTCATGAATCTCTCGTATACTGCCTCAGGCTCTGTCGGCCTGGTCGCCACAGCATTGTTCTCCGCAAACTGCGCGAAGAACCGAGTCATCCCAGCTAGCATCTGGGCATTCATGTCCGGTGGTGGTGGAGGTGGTAAGTCTCTCTCCTGCCTCTGCTCCTCCCTGTCCTCCTGGCGAGGCTCCTCATTTATAGTGCGCTCGAGAATGCGTCTAGGGGGCATACTGTTCCATACATAACCCATACGTAACTAACATGCATAATTCCATAATTTATTTAAATTTAAGTACTGAACAATAACATAAATATGGAAGTAAAACATTTCATGTAAACATGCTGTTAAATAATTCATGCTTTAAATAAAATGCGTAACTGTAAAACTTACAGACCGACGACGTGACTTCATGAGCTTCTCGCGGTCAGTAGTAGTGCAACCCTTTACAGAACCATTGCTCTGATACCAGATGTAGAGGCCTAAAAATCCTTACTTGAAAATTTGCGGAAAATTTAAAATTTTTCTTTTAAAATAAATGGAGTGCCTCATTCATACCAAAAACTGATAAAATATTTAACGTTCAAAACAGCAGCGGAAGAAATTATTACTTGCCAAAATAACAAGTTAAAGTATTCAATAACTAATAAAATATTTGAGCATCAAAATGGCAAGTGCTGAAACTGAGGTCCTCGGGTGCCACTACTGCCGACTCGAGCTAGCTCACTGGTCCCCGCCCTCGATCCCGACATCATCAGTACCTACAACAATCAAGTCTAGTGAGTCTAAAGACTCAACATGCATATATCGTAAATAACGAGTAAATATAGTAAAATTGCATGGGAGTAAAATTTCATGTCATGAGGCATATCGTAAAATGTCGTGTCATGATTAATTATAATACGTGCATAGCTGAACTGAAAATCATAGTGAAACTGTTTGCTCCTTGGAGCCCTGTACTGAAATAGCATATAATAATTTTCTGTGAGATTATGGTCTACGCAAGTGGTCCCTGAACTGAACTGAACTGAGCTGACCGATACTGGTGACCGGACCGATACTGGGGATCGGATTTACGTCTGATCAGACTACTGCCACAGTACTGGGTGAAACAACTGAACTGACCGGTAACTGGTGACCGGGCCGATACTGGGGACCGGACTTAAGCATGATAGTAAAGTGACCACAAGCAATATCGCATAAATCTCAAAATTTGTATTTTTGCACGTAATATAATTAAATAACTGAATTAAATATCCTGTACCCATTTTACTGCTTGGATTGGATCGCTCCCAGGCTCGCTGCAACCTAAATATGCCATGAAAAATATGCAATAGATTTATGGGACCAAACTATACAATAACCTTCAAAAATGTGACAATTACGCCTACCGACTTCGTATTAAATCATGACTCCGAGCCAACCCGAACCAACACTGAACCATCATGTAGTCATGATTAAAATACGTCTAAAATGATCAAATAATGCTCCTAAAATGGTGAGGGCCGAAATCTAGGTGAATGGAGGCCAAAACATGAAACGCTCTTTCGAGAGTCAATTTGGCACATCGCACCGTAAATTCTCGTACGACCTCAAAAATGATCCGAATCACGAACGGCCAAAAACATGACCTTCCTAACTCGGTGAGGTACTGTCCAGTCCAAGGCCATGGGCTAAAAGCCAACCGAGAACTCGAACGAGCCACTGAACCGTCACAGCAAGTTGCTGTCCAGAAATACAGCAGCTATGCTTTGGTTTCTTGTGTCGTTTGCGAGACTAATGGCCATTGGGGCTTGAACCACCGACCAAAATCTCTTACCAACATCCCAAGGAATGATTTGAACCATGGCTAAGGGCTTTAGACCAGCCACAATTCGAAATATTCCAGCAACGATCGAAAAGATTCACCCTAGAGCACCTTTGCGCGCGTGAGGGGTGTTTTGCTTCGCTTGCTGTCTCGACTCGTTCCAGTGGCCATTTGATTGACCATGGCACGACCTAGACTTCATGGGGCATGGTGTGAACCGTGGCTAAGGGCCATAGGCCAACCAAGATCCACATCGTTCCACCATACTCGAACCAACACATGCAGTAAAAATCAAGGGGCCGAGAAGGGGAGGGGCTGTTCTTGCGTTTGATTTAAAAACCGATGCACCATGGACCAAGCCACCAAAATGGCGACTTAGCCACGTCTTATACATGCTAGGGAAGTGATCCAACCATGGCTATAAGCCTTGGGGCAGCCAAGATCAGATTCATTTCCCCTTTGACAGCAAAACAAATTTTTCGAAGACTCAAGTGGCAAGAATGGAAAGTTGCTGTCATTTTCGGTTTCCATCATGCATGGGGCTGAACTAATGGATCAACAAGGCACTAAACCACTCTAGTACATGTCTAGGAGCCGCCTTGGGAGCCTGGAATCGAACCATCCACCTGTACTCACAAAAACAAGCAAACCGTGAAGCATAGAGTGAAGGCAACAAAAATCTGCACTACCTTTTTGAAAATGATTCATCAATATTTCGGTTTTTACATGAAAGGATGATCATGAAACATCAAAATGATGATAGTATGACTTGATTGAAGAGTCAAGGAAGAATATATGCATGCCTGGTTTTGTTTGGAAAAGAAACGGATGAATAAGACGACTCGGCGAGGAGGAGTGGAGCGCTATGCTACCTTGGTTGCTACTCGATTATTTTCTCTTGTTAATGGCTAAGTGTCTCCCAATTTTTCCTCTCAAAATGACTCTGAATTCTCTCAGATTTTTGGTGGATAGGGGAAGGGGAAGATAGTTAGGAGGGTGAGGAGAAATGGTAGCAATATAAGGGGAAATGCAAGACCAAGTCTATTTCTATTTGAAATTTGAATTTTTGTTTGCTATCAAATCTTCTTGGGGGGAATGAGGTGGCCGATTATTACATGCTAAACAAGGTTAGGTAAATGCTTATTAATTAATTAAATGATGCTAAAAAAATGAAGGGATTATCCTACTAATATAAAACAAGGAAAGGGTCAAAGGTTGAGTTGGCAAGGAAATTGATTACTCATCTAAGGTGGCCGAAAATTAAACAAATAAATGGAGGGGAAAATGTTGTCTAGTTGATAAATTTTAAACCTTTAAAGCCTTACCTATTCTTTGAATAATTTAGTGATTTAATCCCTTAATTATTGAACTTAAATGAATTTGGTTTCTACTCACCTCAAGTTGTATAAATAATTCCCTAAACCTCCTTATTAACTTAATTTAACTTACTTGCTAGCTAAATTAAATTCTGGAAATGTTTTCTGAATCTTAAATTTTATCTCTAAACTCCAACTCCTGTCCGGCCTCACTGAAATAACTGAAATGATAAAAAAAATTAAACTACTACTTAAAATAATTAAATTTAGAAACTCATGCAATAAAAATAATTTTAATTTAAATACTAGAATTATGCATGGCTTATACGTAGTCTAAGTTACGGGTTCTACATTCTAGATAAAGAATTCATCCGCCCTAGTTTCTCACCGTGGGGCGCACCAGTAATCTTCGTAAAGAAGAAGGATGGAAGCATGAGGCTGTGTATCGATTATCGGGAACTGAACAAGGTAACGATAAAAAATAAATACCCACTTCCAAGGATCGAGGACTTGTTTGATCAGTTGCAGGGAGCTACAGTGTTCTCTAAGATAGACCTTCGATTAAGGTATCATCAGTTGAAGGTAAAAGATGCAGATGTGAAAAAGACAGCCTTCAGAACCAGGTATGGGCACTACGAGTTCTTAGTAATGTTGTTTGGACTGACGAATGCTCCAGAGATTTTTATGGACCTCATGAATCGAGTATTTCAGCCCTACCCAGATCAGTTGGTCATAGGGTTCATTGACGACATTCTCATTTACTCGAAGAGCCATGAAGAGCACAGGCAGCATTTGGGTACAGTTTTGCAAGTCTTGCAGAGTCGTAAGTTGTTTGAAAATTCAGTAAGTGTGAATTCTGGTTGGAGAAGGTAGCGTTTTTGGGTCATATAATATCTAGCAGCGGTATCGAGGTGGATCCATCTAAGGTGGCAGCAGTTAAAGAATGGGTTGAACCGAAGAATGCTTCAGAGATCCGCAGTTTCCTAGGCCTAGCAGGCTACTACAGGAAATTTATTCAGGGATTTTCTTCGATAGCGGTGCCACTCACTTCATTGACCAAGAAGAATGCTAAATTCATTTGGAGTGATGAGTGCCAGAAGAGCTTTGATACTTTGAAGCAAGCTCTTATCACAGCGCCAATATTAGCCATGCCAGCAAGGCAAGGCAATTTTTTGCCATACACTGATGCTTCTAAGCTCGGATTAGGCGCAGTTTTGATGCAGCATGGTCGGGTCATAGCTTATGCCTCCAGACAGTTGAAGGTGCATGAGAAGAATTATCCGACTCATTATCTTGAGTCAGCAGCTGTTGTCTTTGCGTTGAAGATATGGAGACATTATTTGTACGGCGAGAAATGCCAGATATTTACTGATCACAAAAGTCTCAAGTATTTCTTCATGCAGAAAGAACTGAATATGATACAAAGACGGTGGTTGGAGTTAGTGGAAGACTACGATTTGATATTAGCTACCATCCGGGGAAAGCTAATGTTGTGGCAGATGCCTTGAGCCGAAAGGTTGCAGTCGTAGTACAGCTGTCAGTACAGAAATCTCTTCAATCAGAGATTCAGAGATTTGGGTTAGAGGTTTATCCTAAGAACAGAGCTCCTAAGCTGTCTAATCTGAAAGTCCAGTCTTCTTTGTTTTACCGAATCCGTAGAGGTCAGCCTTCAGATGAGCAGTTGCAGAAATGGAGACTGAAGGATGAAGCCAAGGGCAGTGTACTCTACACAGTGTCCGATGATATTGTGAGGTACAGAGGAAGCATGTGGGTGCCTAGTGTTGATTCGATCACAGAGGATATTCTGACAGAGGCACATGCATCTCCGTATTCCATTCATCCAGGAGGTACCAAAATGTACAAGGATTTACAGATTCTGTATTGGTGGCCAAGTATGAAGCGAGACATCCGCCGATTTGTATCTGAATGTCTCACTTGCCAGCAAGTGAAACCAGAGCATCAGAGGCCTGCAGGAATACTTAAGCCACTCCCTATCCCCGAGTGAAAGTGGGAGAATATCACCATGGACTTCGTTGTTTGTTTGCCGAGGTCAGTCAGAGGATCCAATGCTATTTGGGTTATAGTGGATCGACTTACTAAGTCGGCACACTTCTTGCTAGTACGACTTTCTCCATGACGCAGTATGCGAAGCTCTATATCAGGGAGATAGTTTGATTGCACGGGATCCCAGATTCAATTGTGTCCGACAGGAACCCGAGGTTTACATCGTCCTTTTGGAAGAGTGTACATGCAGCCATGGGGACGAAGTTGCTATTCAGTACAGCTTTCCACCCTCAGACAGATGGCCAGTCTGAGCGTGTAATTCAGATTTTGGAGGATTTTTTGAGAGCCTGTGTGATCGATTTCCATGGGAATTGGGAATCGAAGCTACCTCTAGTGCAGTTTACCTACAACAACAGTTTCCAATCATCTATAGGTATGGCTCCCTACGAGGCATTGTATGGGAAGAAGTACAGATCGCCGATCCATTGGGATGAAGTCGATGAGAGATCAGAACTTGGTCCAGAGATTGTTCAGCAAACTGCAGAGGTGGTGGTCAAGATCCGAGACAGGATGAAGACCGTCCAGAGTCGTCAAAGAGTATGCTGACAAGAGAAGGAGAGATCTCGAGTTTGCCGTAGGTGATCACGTTTTCGTAGAGATAGCACCTATGAAGGGTGTTATGAGGTTTGGGAAGAGAGGCAAGCTAAGTCCGAGATTTATTGGACCGTTCGAGATTCTTGACAGAGTTGAGACACTAGCTTATCGTGTAACCTTACCGCCGAATCTGACCGGTGTATACAATGTGTTCCACGTCTCGATGCTAAGGGAGTATATTGCAAATCCTTCGCATGTTTTGAGTATTGAGCCGTTACAGCTTGCTCCAGATCTGTCGTATGAGGAAAGATCTGTCCAAATCCTAGACCTACAGGAACGAAGACTTCGGAACAAAGTGACCAATCTGGTCAAAGTCCGGTGGTTGAACCAAGCAGTGGAGGAGGCCACTTGGGAGACTGAAGCAGATATGATAAATCTTTATCCGGATTCAGTACACGTAAAACTCATGCATTTATTTAATTGTTAAATTATTTAATCAAGTTTAAATGATTTTTGATATGCATGATTTATGAAATTTGCAATATTTTAAATTATTTATGTTTATGTGATGCACGTAAAATTTTTGTTGAGTTTCATGTTTCAGTCGATTATTCGATGCAGGATCGAGTAAAAGAGACAGGTGACGATTTTGGTGATTTTAAAATGTAGCATTTTATTTTAAGTTAAGATTGGGGTAGTTTAAATGATTTATTTAGTTTCTAGCATTTTTTAAGCCTAATTTATTTATTAGGTGATTTTTATGATTTTAAACTTTTAAAGATTTAGTACTTATGCATTTTATTTTAAATTAGAGAATTTTATTAGAGGTTAGTAGGGAGTTAGTATTTTAATTACCTTGTTAATTATGTAATTAAGCAATCTTACTCTCCTTAATAATAAAAACACACGCACACGCACACCCCCTCACACACACGCACACGGTTACACACACACACAAAATTTTCATTTCACCTTCATTTCATTTTTGAGAGCAAATTTTAGGGTTCTAAGAACCTTCAGCAGCCGCCCCTCTCTGTGAAAATTCTTCCAGCAATTCACGTGTATTTTGTACAAGAAATCGAGCCACAAATCGTCCCGGATCAACCCTCGCATCTTTCCCGCTTCGGTATCGTCGGTTCGGTAATTTTAAATATCAAAAGCATGTATATTCTTTCATTCTTGCATCGATCTTGTCATATTATTCGTGTTTTTGTTTATTATGTGTGAAAATTCATGTATGTTGTGCAAAGTTTGAACAGAAATGTGTTGGATGGATTTTGAAACGTTTTTGGATCTCAAAAATAGAAATTTGCTGTCATTTTTAATACTGCGATTTCTCAGTCAATTTTCTGGAAAACCTTTCAACATATAAATCGTAGAACTTTTTCATACCTTTGATTTGACAGTAAATACAAAATATTTGGATAAGAAATGAGTGAGTTATGATTGTTTTCGTGGGACTGCTCAAACTGCGTTTTTTTAAAAAATGTGTTCTTGATGTGTTCTTGAAGTTTTTGAGTTGCAGGCTTTGTTTGTCACCACCAGGCTTGTGCTACTGCATTTAGATATGTTATGGGATGTATTTAGGTGTTATTTGGTGGTTCGTTTGGGTCGGGAATGGCTTAGGATGTAATGGAAGTCGTAAGAAGCGAAATGATGTCGAATTACGGGTTATTGTTGTATTGAAGTTGCTTGTCGATGCTTGGGGACGTTTGGGGTGTTTGTACGAGTTTGAATCAATGTAATAGCATCCTAGGATAAGTCTCGAGGTGTTGGTTCATGGTCCCTAGGCTTGGATTGGAAGAATAAATCAATAAGTTAGTGAATTTTCGCGAGTTTGCAAGTTCAGAGGCTACCCGGACCCGGACACGGAGACCGTGCCTTTTTCCTTCAAAATTCGAATTTCTAGCACCTACACAGACCCCAACCCAGACCCTTACATGGGGTCAGTGTACCCCTTTTAAAATTTTTTTTTTCTTTTTAGGGATTGTTTTTGGGGTTTGATGTCATGATTTAGTACGATGATTAAACGAGGTCAAGTCACGAGAGATTTAGAACTTCATAAGAAAATTTGTCATTTTTGTGTGTGAGCATGACTATACGTCTAAGCATTGAAAGATAAGTATTCGAACTCATGTTAGTATGTGCAGTAGTGGCCCCAAGCGAGATCCAACGAATCCATCAACGCTACGTAAGTATATTCGACGTGCAAAAGAAAATATGTTTATGTTTTTGAGGTATGCTAAATGTCTTGTGACCAAATTATAAACGGGTTTGGAAGTACGTGAACGTGGCCGAGGACCTCTCCACCCCGGTAAAGCATGACCGGGTTTAAATCAGGATTGAAAAATGGTAAAGCATGACCATGGACCAATCCATCCGGTAAAGCATGACCGGGGATATCATGTATGTGATAGTGGATTTTCCCTGCCAGTCCAGTACTGTGGTTTAGTCTGATCAGGCACATTTATATATGGATCACTTGCTTTGAAATATATCTCTACGCAAAATGATGTTATGTATGCTCAAGTATGTATGATGCTAGTATGTTTAAGAAAAGTTTTATGATGATGGCACGTCTACGTTTATGCTACTACGTTCATGTTTCAAGTATGGTTATGCTATTACGTTTAAGTTTCAAGTATGTAAGCCCTACTTTAAAGATGCATGTGGTTTTATTATATAGTACTTGCTATCTTCAGTTTATACATGTTGAGTCTTTAGACTCACTAGACTTGATCGATGCAGGTGAGGATGACTTTGAGCAGACGGGGAGTGGGGACCAATGAGCCGGCTTAGACTGAGCAGGAGGCTAAACCCGAGGACCGCCCATGTTTTTAATAAATTATGCAATGTTTCAAACATTTTGATTTCATGTTTTTTTTTACAATATTTAAACAAGTGTTTTTAGCAAACTTTATTTGTGATATTTTCATTACAAATATTTTGAATGATCAGTTTATTGTTATGGCAAATTGAAAGTTTCAATTTAAATTAAGAAAATTTAAAATTTTTCGCAAATTTTAAAGTAGTTCAAAAGTACGGTACGTTACACTCACCATCCTCTGATAATAGACAATATGCAATATTGCTTTCAGTGACATATCTGAAAGCCAACCTGGTGGTCTTCTGTATCGAACTGACTGCCTCACATCAATAGGTTCTTGTTCTTCGTGCTCTGGTACAGTTTCACAAGAAATTTGGCATTTGTCCATCTTATTTTCCTCCTAAAATATAGTAGTTTTTGAATTCAGTGTCCTTTTGTCTCCTTTTACTTTATCTTCCTCAAAGATAACATCTCTGCTGAGGGTAGTAGGATCCTACAAGCGAAATTTATTTACTCTATCACCATAACCTAAGAAGATACATTTTCTTGATTTCGAATCCAACTTCGATCTTTCTTGCTCATTGTACAGAAAGTACACAAGACTTCCAAATGTATGCAAATGAGAATAATCTGTCGGCTTCCCGGTCCGCATCTTCATCGGAGTCTTTAGATCAATCGCTACTGAAGAAGAAAGATTGATAATATAACAAGCGGTTTTAAATGCTTCTGCCCAAAATGACTTGTCTAGACCCACAGTCCTCAACATAGCTCTTGTTCTTTCCAACAAAGTTCTGTTCATTTGCTCTGCCACCCCAATCTATCGAGGTGTGTAAGCCGTCGTGAACTATATTTTGATGCCCTCATGTTGGAAAAATGCATCAAATTCATCATTGATATATTTTCCTCCATTTTCAGTCCTCAAATACTTATTTTTCTTTTTAGAATCAAGTTCAACCCGTACTTTGAAATCTTTGAAGATCTGAAAAATATCTGATTTTTTCTTTATTGGATACACCCAACATCTCCTAGAGAAATCATCAATGAACGAGACAAAGTATCTCACTCCTTCCAGGGATACAACCGGTACTTGCCAAACATCGTAATGAATCAGATCCAATATGCTTTTACTTTTGGCAGTGAAAGTGCCAAACTTTAATCTCTGTTGTTTACTGATAACACAATGCTCACAAAAAGGTAGAGACATTTTGTAAGTCCCAACAACAGCTTCTGTTCTGAAAGAATTTTCAAACCTCATTCTCACATTTTCCCGAGCTTTTTATTGCATAACACTGTTAATTTTTCTCCTGAACCAATTGATGCAACAGCTTGTTCCGTCTCTTTGTGTGTTTCTCCCAAAAATACATACATATTTTGGGCAACCATGATCTCGTTCTCGATACAGGTTTTGCATCCGATATCATCCATTACCCCCAATGACAAAAGAATGTGTCACGTCGCTCCTGAATCCAAAATCCATGTGTCAAAAAATTTGTTTCTGCTTTCTGCAACTGTTGCCGTTTCACTGAATAATATTTCACCACCGCCTGAAGTACTAGCTACATTTCCTACTCTTTCTTGAAGGGCCCTTATCGCCATATTTAAAGCAGTAAATATTTTTCTTCTTACTTCTCGATTTTGATCTACCTCGTCTTTGGCTCCCACTAGAGTCACGGTCCTTAAATCTTCTTCTTATCATCGGTAAAACATCTGCCTGCTTTGAAGTTACTAATCTATCTTCCTTATTATTGCGCCGACTTTTTTTTTTCTGAGAACCGCAGTTAAGACATCGTCGAATTTTAGAGAGCCCATAAGAGTATTGTTGGTTAAGTTGATGATATGTTGATCATATGAATCTGGTAGACTTTGAAGTAGAAACTATGCACGTTAATTTTACTCTATTTTATGCTCCATAGAAGTGAGTTAAGAAAATAGAGTATTTAATGTGTTGATATGGTCTGTCATCGATGAGCATTCCGCCATCCAAATAGTATAAAGCCTTTTCTTTAGGAAAATTTTGTTGTGTAGTGACTTGAACTTGTATATCTTTGTCAGAGTATCCATTTAACTTTTGTTGTTTTTATCTCAAAGATACTTGACAGTACTTCATGTGCTATAGCCAAGTGTAAATTGTCAACAACATTATTATTTATCTCACTCCATTTTTCATCGTCCGTCATTTCCTACCGGTCCATCTCCAATAGCCGTCAAGCAATTCTCCTTTCTTAAAATTTCTTGTATCTTTATTTTCCACAACATAAACTTACATCAATTGAACTTTGTTATCTCGTACCTGCCCGTCATTATGTCTACAAAAATTTAGTAGACTGGACAAAATAATCTCGCCTTAATAAAAAATCTCAAAAAAAACTTTTCTGATGTGGAAGATCAGTCTAAGCTGCAACCACGGAGCATACTAAAAATTTTAAGAGATTTTAAATTAAGGCTCTAATACCACTTGTTGGTTTCATATACTGCAACTTGAGATAATAATATGAAAATAAAGTATAAAACTGGACACCAAGACTTACGTGGAAAGCCCCTAAAAATTATTAGGGTAAAAACTACGGGCAAGATGAAAGATTTACACTATAATATTTTTATAGTATACAACCGCTCAATATGTTTCCAAAGAGAAACTCTCTCTTAATACATGAGAATAAACACCTCACAAATATTATAGAACTAAGCACTCAAATGCTATGAGAAAAACTCGAATGAGATGATTTCTAAATGAGGAGATGGAGCCTAATAAAGAGATTCTCGTCAGTGTGAAAACGCGTATGAAAACACGTATTCTCATCTAAATGCTTCCATTGTCAAATTTGAAACACAAAACTACCGAATCATTTTGCTCAATAATGATGACATCCAACCATTACCATCAATGCATTTAATGCATTTCCAGTTTTGTTATTCATTTCTTTGTTGACACGAATGTCATTGAAGCTCAGGATATCATTCCAATTGACTGGACTCGTCTCCCAGAGGTCTCCGTGAAAGTCGATGTGGGTAGTCAAGTGCTCAAAACCGGGATATGCCCAGCTCATACTGCAAATCCTACGTGGAACAAAGACTTAGTTTTTGTGGCCGCTGAGCCATTTGAAGAGCAGCTTCTTCTGACTGTGGAGGATCAGGTGCACTCTTCGAAAGACGATGTCTTGGGAAGAATAAGTCTTTCTCTCAGCACGGTTGAGAAGAGGTTGGATCACCGACCTGTGGATTCTCGTTGGTTCAACCTCGAAAAAGTTCGGGTTTGGTGCGATAGAAGCTGATAGGAGGAATGAACTTAAATTTTCTAGCCGAATACACTTAAGGGTGTGCCTTCAAGGTGGATATCATGTATTGGATGAATCAACGATATGCATTAGCGATCAACGGACAAAAGCAAAACAGCTTTGGAAGCCTCCTGTGGGAATACTTGAAGTAGGAATATTCATGGTTCGCAATCGCGGTCGAGGGGAACGGCGCGGAGTCCACCGTTCCAGTTCCGATGACATTTCACGGAACGGTCGCGGAACGGATTTTATTTTTAAAATATTATAAATATATAAAAATTAAAGATTTTGGAAAATATTTAGAAATATGAAAATTAAAATGAATATCATTTAAATAGATTATTTGATGTAAATAAGAAATTAAAATCTTACATAAAATAGTGTTAAAGATTATTTAACATCAATTATAATACAAATATTTTAGAATTAACTTATTTTTTATCACACTTTCTAATGAAAATTTCTCAATAGAAATAGCTTACTCGTAGTCTTTACTTTATTAATCTTCCATTGATGAATGAAGCGGAAAGAAGACTCGAGATTCACCATCTTACATCAATCGATGTGCTTTGCTTTCAAATATCCCTGAAATTAATGTTAAACATATTAAATTATGCATATCATACGAGAATAAAATAACAATAATAAATTAAATATAAGCTGATGAAGAATAATATGTACATAGAAAAGTACCTGTAAATTTTATATAATACAGACTAATACCATGAGGAATGGCGTGGAGGAACGAAATCATCAGTGTACTCTTTATCGGGATTCAGTTGAGAAAATTGATCTCCACCATATGGTTGTTGATATAAACAAGTGTTAAATTGCCCACGTGGATATTCATTGAATAGGGGATTTGAAACGGAATGGACATGGTGTAATGAATGTGGATTTAATAAGGTTTCGTCACGATGATGGTAGCCTTCAAATTCTTGATATCCCAAAGAATTACTAGCCTCTCTTGAAGATGTGTATCTATGGTCATCATGTCTAATACCAGTTGCTGCGGGTGATTGAGGGTTACGATATCTATTTCGCCGACTATTAGAATACCCTTCAAATTGAAATTGATGGTGTCCCCCCAAGCCAATATTTTTTATATGCTCTTCGACAGCCATATATGAATGTGAAGATCCACTAAAATGTTCATCATCTTCAGCACTCGACAAACTTGCTAAAAAACGACGTTGTTCCTCTATCCCAGGGCGATACCCATGATCAATGTCCTGTGTGGCATAATAATTCTCTTTCTCATGTGCCCATGACATGCCAGTATCATGTTGATCATCTTGACGTTCTTGATCATCATCGTGATGTTTTTTGCCACTTTCTCGATTGTTCCCGTCACCACTATCATTAATGTCGTCACTTTTGTCGTCATCTTCAGTTTCATCACTTTCACTCAATATGATTCCTTGGCTTTTTGATAATCTTGAGCTGCCCTCATTGTTTTTGTTCTTAGAGCAACTTTGACCAGCAATTGTCTTGTTGCGCTCTTGGGCATTTGAAATTTCATGGCCTTGATCTAACCATTCTAAGTCATCGTCTTGCAAAACAGAGGGTTCATTATCTCTTGTCCATTCATTTAAAATATCATCATCTGTGAATATGTGATCAAGATCTATAGGACTGTAGTAATCATCATCTCCACTTTTATGCATCAAATTTCGTACTCTTAATCGCATATTGTAATGGACATATACCAATTTATGCAACTTTTCCATTGCCAAACGGTTGCGAAGCTTAGTATGTATTAAAGACCATGTACTCCAATTTCTTTCACAACCAGAAGATGAACATGTCTGGCTAAGGACTTTAATTGCAATTTTTCTCAAGTGGGGAGCTTCTTCACCATACTTGTAAGGACCGTGTATCGTATTATCGTAAATCTTATGTTGATTATCGATAAATTATGAAATTGTCATGTGCTTATGTATATCATGACAATGAAAATGAGAAAATACGTATTGGATATGAATTGACATTGTAAGAGCTCGAGCGGATAAGCCGGACGCCAATAAGTACAAAACCATTGGGTACAGAACGTGTGGCGCCCGAGCGGTAGAATATTACCGCCCGAGCGCCAGTGCAGAGAATGTTAGCATTCGGGCAGAACGTTCCGCGCCCGAGCGGTAGTTTTTCACCGCCCGAGCGCGTTACAAATATTTCTCGGGGGCAGAACGTCTCGCGCTCGGGCGCGAGAATTCTACCTCCCGAGCGCCGAAGCGGTGGAGTGATAAGAACGAGGCTTCTTTCTCATTTTCTTTATTTCCTCTCAGCAACTTCGAGAGAAAAGTTGGAAATTCAATTTCTTTCGCCCGAATCGACTTCGAAACGCTGTCTAAACGCGAAACAAACTATATATTTGTGATCGTCGCATCGAGGGCTTTTGACTAAGGTAATTTTCTTCTAGTTCCAGCAGCTCTAAATATCAAAGTGCTGGAAGAGCGTGTATTTGAAGTTGAATTTCTTATATGTAGTAGAATAACAGACAAGAAACTCATATTCGAAGTCGGAATTGAATTAGGATATGATTTTGAATTGATATGAATTTTTGAAGTTTCAAATGAGATTTAAAACTCATATTAATGATTTTGGATTATGGTGTTGATTGGAATGAGTATGTTATTGATGTAGATAAAGTTTTATACCGATATCTTCAGGCTACATCAACTGGAACGAAGAATTGAGGTATGTTGCGACCGGGTAACATACGACAGGTATCTGTATTATATGATATATGTCGGTTTGATTGGATTGATTGGAATGAGATTATGTGTCTATATGCCTTATTTGTTGATTGATGTGGCATACATGACATTGAGATTGAGATATCGATGTATAAAATAAATGTTTTGTTAACACACATCGATACATGACATGCACGTTGAGCTATGATCTTTGGATACCCTGATATGATTTGATTGGATTCTGGGGTTTTTGAACACAATCGCGATGCCGGTATTATATGACCCGTAAAGCATAGACAATTGTGACCCCGATGATTGGATATGAGATTTGGGATTTGATGGCGCTTTGTCGACGCTATCATACGAGTATCCCTTATTGAGGCCGGTTTGCCAGCTCGAGCATTGATTTGATAGCGATTCGTTTGATTCTGACATGTGCTCAGTGGATGGGCATTTGACCCGATACCTCCACGACATACATGCATTGCATCCCATATATCATTGTTTAGATATCTGTGGTATATATGATTGGTTGTTCCATACGAAGCTTTGCTCACCCCCAAGGGGGGCTGTTGTTGTCTTTGTGTGTGGACAATGGCAGGTACTCCAGGATATCAGGAGACCGGAGAGGGTACTTCTGGAGGGAATCACAGTTTGATTTGAGGTTTAGTTGTTTATCCCAGTATATATATATGTATCTATATACCGGGGCATGTCCCGTGGATATGTTTTATTGTTGCATGAGTAGTGTTGATTATGTGTGGGCAGATTTTATGATGTGAGATGAAATACTATTTTTAATATTCAAATAGCATATTTTGGGTTCATTGTAAAGAAATTTTAAACTCGTTTTCCGCTGTGATTAATTAACCCTAATCAAATTGTGTTGTAATAACGATTATGAGCTAAGGGCCCCACACGGAGTGGTATCAGAGCATAGCTGGGAATGCTCGATTGAGTCTTGTGTACACGTGAATAGGCACAAATGAATTGTGCGCATGTGTTTGAATTATTTGTATTACTTGCTCTTACTTGATTTGATTTGAGTAGGTATCTGATGAGATTGATGATACGAGATGATGAGATTATGAAATTGATATGAAATTGTGATATTCATCATATGATTTGTAGATGGATCCCACAAATGAAACTGCGAGTAGCAGTACTGAGAGGATTGCTGGACAATTTGAAGGATTGTCCATGGATGTAGTGATGGCTCGATTCCAGGATTTGAAACCACCGAGGTTCTTTGGCACTGAGAGTGCGGAAAGAGCTGAAGCCTGGTTGAAGGATATTGAGCATCTGTTTAATATTGTGGAGTATTCCAAGGCTCGGAGACTGAAACTTGCTTTGTATCAGTTGAAAGACCGAGCTAAATCTTGGTGGGAAGCCGCTGAGATTGGATTGAAAGAGGCCGGGATTGAAGTCACATGGGATGTCTTCAAGGCCCAGTTTTTGGAGCAGTATTCTCCTCCTTCTTATTATACTGCTCAGGAGAATGAATTCAATAATCTGCAGTAGGGAACGATGTCTGTTGCAGAATATGCTTCAAAATTTTCTACTCTGTTGAAGTATGCACCTCACGTAGCTGGGAATGCGAGGGCAAAATATAACAGGTTTGTAAATGGTTTACATCCTGCGATATATACTTATGTTGTTTCTGGTTTGCCTACCAGCTACGCAGAGGCAGTGGAACGAGCCAAGGCAGCTGAGGCTGGACTCAGGCGAGGAGGTCCACAGTATACTCCTCCACTACCAGTGCCAGCTCAGCAGCCTGCATGTTGACCGACAGGTAAGAAGTTCAAGAAGACTGGTTCTGTTTCCTCGTCTTCTTCGAGTTCGAGTGGATCCCAGAGAGGGAGTTCTGTGATTGCTCCCTACTGTAGGTATTGTGGGGGTAAACATACTATCGAGCAGTGTCGAGGTATGTTTGGTACTTGTTATCAGTGTGGGCAGGAAGGCCATTTCTCTCGCGTATGTCCGAACATGGGTACGACTTCTTCCCAACCCCAGCCTGGATTTAGAGGTGGCCCCAGTGTGATGAGACATGTTGTTCCTGTTCCCTCTTTCCAGCAGTCGAATGTTCCACGATATCGAGGACCGGGTGGTCAGACGGCTCAAGTGCCTCCTCAAGTGAGAGTGTATGCTATGACTGAGGATCAAGCGAGAGAAGCTCCTGGTGGTGTGATTGCAAGTATTTGCACGCATTGCGATTATCCTGCACGTGTTTTATTTGATACAGGAGCATCTCATTCATTCATATCTCATGCATTTGTTGCATCTCACGATATTGAGTGTACCCCGTTGTACGATACTTTGTCAATAGCCACGCCAGCAGGGAAGATTATTTTGTCTGAGCAAGTTGTGCATAATTGTGTATTGATATATGAGGACAATGTGATATTACTGAATTTGATTGTCCTTCCAATGCACGACTTTGATTGTATTGTTGGCATGGATATCTTGATGACAAATCGAGCGACTGTAGATTGTTGCCATGGAGTGGTTCGATTTATACCTGTTGATGGACCCAAGTGGAGTTTTTATGGCAAGGGTTCTCAAGCCAAAATTCCATTGGTATCTTCCTTGGAAATGTCCCGATTGTTGACTACCGGAGATGAGGGTTATCTTATCTACGCTGTTGATGTCTCGAAAAAGGAGACATCTTTATCTGATATTCATGTTGCGAAAGACTTCCCAGATGTATTTTCCGATGAGATTCCTGATTTTCCTCCTCATCGAGAAGTTGAATTTAGTATTGATCTGATGTCGGGAACTGCACCTATTTCTAAAGCTCCTTATCGCATGGCACCATTGGAATTGAAAGAATTGAAAGAACAATTATAGGATCTTCTCGATAAGGGATATATTCGACCAAGTGTATCACCTTGGGGAGCTCCAGTTTTATTTGTTCGAAAAAAAGACGGTACTATGCGAATGTGTATCGATTATAGACAACTGAATCGGGCTACTGTGAAAAACAAGTATCCACTTCCTCGTATTGATGATTTATTTGATCAGCTTCAGGGTACTTCGGTATACTCTAAGATTGATCTTCGATCTGGTTATCATCAAGTACGAGTTCGAGAAGAAGATGTGCCTAAAACTGCTTTCCGTACGAGGTATGGCCATTATGAGTTCTTGGTTATGCCTTTTGGTCTCAAGAATGCTCCTGCCGTATTTATGGATTTAATGAATCGTGTCTTTCGAGATTATCTTGACCGATTCTTTATTGTATTTATCGATGATATTCTTATTTATTCGAAATCGAAAAAGGAGCATGCTGAACATCTGAGACTGGTACTTCAAACTCTTCGTAATGGACATTTATATGCTAAATTGTCCAAATGCGAATTCTGGATGGATAGAGTAGTATTTTTAGGCCACGTCATTTCGAGACATGGAATATCTGTTGATCTCGCTAAGGTTGAAGCCGTATTGAACTGGCCGAGACCTACGAACGTTCCTGAGATTCGTAGCTTCATGGGTTTAGCTGGTTATTATCGTCGTTTTATTGAAGGATTTTCGAAAATAGCTAAACCTATTACTCAATTGACACAGAAGAATCAGCGATTCATTTGGTCAGAGGAATGTGAAGCTAGTTTTCTTGAATTGAAGACGAGATTGACCACAGCACCTGTGCTTACTATTCCCTCAGGTACCGGAGGATTTGTAGTGTGTACAGATGCGTCTGGTAAAGGTTTGGGCCGTGTTCTAATGCAACATGGCAAAGTGGTTGCTTATGCGTCTCGTCAATTGAAATCTCATGAAACACGTTATCATGTTCATGATCTTGAATTGGCTGCCATTGTGTTTGCTTTGAAGATTTGGCGCCATTATTTGTACGGAGAAAAGTTTATTATTTATTCGGACCATAAGAGTCTGAAATATCTCTTTTCTCAATCGGATTTGAACATGAGGCAACGCAGGTGGATGAATCTCCTGAAAGATTTTGATTGTGAGATTCAATACCACCCTAGATCGGTGAATGTTATTGCTGATGCCCTTAGTCGTAAGGTGCATGATTCTGTGTTAGCATCTGTTTGTGTCGCCAAAGTACACGAGGATATATGTACTTCTGGTTGGACTTTTCACTCGAATTGGAATTCTGTCACTGTCTCAGCATTGCAAATTGAGCCGAGTTTGATATCTAAAATCCGAAAGGCCCAACGAAGCGATGCGCAAATTCAGAAGTTGAAAGAACTTGTATCTGCAGGACATCAGTCTGGATTTCAGATTTTTTCTGATGGTTCTTTACGACTGAATGGTCGGCTGGTAGTCCCTAATGATTCTGATTTGAAATCTGCCCTTCTTCGTGAAGCACATTGTAGCAAATACAGTATTCACCCTGGAGGTCGGAAAATGTATTTGACACTGAGACCTCAATTTTGGTGGAGACGTATGAAGGACATTGCTGAATTTATTTCGAAATGTTTAGTCTGCCAGCAAGTGAAAGCCGAACAAATGAAACCGAGAGGATTATTCCATAGTCTCGAAATCCCAAAGTGGAATTGGGAACATATTGCTATGGATTTTGTTACTCATTTACCTCGTTCGCCCAAGGGCTGTGATGCTATTTGGGTAATTATTGATCGGCTTTCGAAATCTGCACATTTTATTCCGTATGAGCGGACTTATCCTTATAAGAGAATGGCCCGTTTATACATCGAGAATATTGTGAGACTGCACGGTGTGCCAGTCTCAATTGTATCTGATCGTGATCCCAGGTTTGCTTCTAAATTCTGGGGTAGTTTTCAGGAAGCGATGGGTACGCGTTTGGCTATGAGTACTGCTTATCATCCTCAAACTGATGGCCAAACTGAGCGTACAATTCAAACGTTAGAGGATATGTTACGTGCGGTTGTGATGGACTTCAGAATTGGATGGCAAGATGCCTTACCATTGGTTGAATTTTCTTATAATAATAGATTTCAGACGAGCATTGGTATGGCACCGTTTGAAGCTCTATATGGGAGACGATATAGATCACCGTTATTCTGGGATGAAATTGGTGAACGACAATTGACTGGACCTGAAATGATACAGGAAATGAATGATAAGGTTCAGTTAATGCGACAGCGGATGAAAGCCGCTCAGGATCGTCAAACGAGTTATGCGAATAAACGAAGACGACCCTTGGAATTCCAAAAAGGTGACAAAGTGTTTCTGACAATATCTCCCTTTAGAGGCACTGTTCGATTCGGCATGCGAGGTAAATTATCTCCTCGTTATGTTGGTCCATACGAGATTCTTGATCGAGTTGGTGATCTTGCGTATCGATTGGCATTGCCACCAGCTTTATCTGCCATTCATAATGTGTTTCATGTTTCTATGTTGAGAAAATATGAACCAGATCCATCACCTGTACTTGCACCTGATGAGGTTGAACTTGATCCTTCACTATCCTATGTTGAGCAACCTGTTCGCATTATGGATCGGAAAGAGAAGATATTGCGTAATAAATCGATCCCTTTGGTTCGAGTACAATGGACACGACATGGTGTAGAGGAGTCAACATGGGAATTGGAAAGCAAGATGCGAGAATGCTATCCGCACTTGTTCGATTCTATTCCACTTGTTCCATTGTATTCACTATATACTGATCCATTTACTGATTTTAGTTTTGATATGTATTATAACTTGTGACATATATATGTTTACCAATGTTATGTATATAAAGATGTTTGAGATTTCGATAACGAAATCTTTTAAGAGGGGGAGAAATGTAAGGACCGTGTATCGTATTATCGTAAATCCTATGTTGATTATCGATAAATTATGAAATTGTCATGTGCTTATGTATATGATGTATATCATGACAATGAAAATGAGAAAATACGTATTGGATATGAATTGACATTGTAAGAGCTCGAGCGGAGAAGCCGGACGCCAATAAGAACAAAACCATTGGGCACAGAACGTGTGGCGCCCGAGCGGTAGAAGATTACCGCACGAGCGCCAGTGCAGAGAATGTTAGCATTCGGGCAGAACGTTCCGCGCCCGAGCGGTAGTTTTTCACCGCCCGAGCGCGTTACAAATATTTCTCGGGGGCAGAACGTCTCGCGCTCGGGCGCGAGAATTCTACCGCCCGAGCGCCGAAGCAGTGGAGTGATAAGAACGAGGCTTCTTTCTCATTTTCTTTATTTCCTTCTCAGCAACTTCGAGAGAAAAGTTGGAAATTCAATTTCCTTCGCTCGAATCGACTTCGAAACGCTGTCTAAACGCGAAACAAACTATATATTTGTGATCGTCGCGTCGAGGGCTTCTGACTAAGGTAATTTTCTTCTAGTTCCAGCAGCTCTAAATATCAAAGTGCTGGAATAGCGTGTATTTGAAGTTGAATTTCTTATATGTAGTAGAATAACAGACAAGAAACTCATATTCGAAGTCGGAATTGAATTAGGATATGATTTTGAATTGATATGAATTTTTGAAGTTTCAAATGAGATTTGAAACTCATATTAATGATTTTGGATTATGGTGTTGATTGGAATGAGTATGTTATTGATGTAGATAAAGTGTTATACCGATATCTTCAGGCTACATCAACTGGAACGAAGAATTGAGGTATGTTGCGACCGGGTAACATACGACAGGTATCTGTATTATATGATATATGTCGGTTTGATTGGATTGATTGGAATGAGATTATGTGTCTATATGCCTTATTTGTTGATTGATGTGGCATACATGACATTGAGATTGAGATATCGATGTATAAAATAAATGTTTTGTTAACACACATCGTTTGATGCATACATCGATACATGACATGCACGTTGAGCTATGATCCTTGGATACCCTGATATGATTTGATTGGATTCTGGGGTTTGTGAACACAATCGCTATGCCGGTATTATATGACCCGTAAAGCATAGACAATTGTGGCCCCGATGATTGGATATGAGATTTGGGATTTGATGGCGCTTTATCGACGTTATCATACGAGTATCCCTTATTGAGGCCGGTGTGCCAGTTCGAGCATTGATTTGATAGCGATTCGTTTGATTCTGACATGTGCTCAGTGGATGGGCATTTGACCCGATACCTCCACGACATACATGCATTGCATCCCATATATCATTGTTTAGATATCTGTGGTATATATGATTGGTTGTTCCATACGGAGCTTTGCTCACCCCCAAGGGGGGCTGTTGTTGTCTTTGTGTGTGGACAATGGCAGGTACTCCGGGATATCAGGAGATCGGAGAGGGTACTTCTGGAGGGAGTCAAAGTTTGAGTTGAGGTTTAGTTGTTTACCCCAGTATATATATATGTATCTATATACCGGGGCATGTCCTGTGGATATGATTTATTGTTGCATGAGTTGTTTTGATTATGTGTGGGGAGATTTTATGATGTGAGATGAAATACTATTTTTAGTATTCAAATAGCATATTTTGGGCTCATTGTAAAGAAATTTTAAACTCGTTTTTCGGTTGATGCCTTCTAAGCACTCCACCCTCTCAATAGATGGTGTAAATTTTTCTTATGAGGTGTGTGTTTAGAGACCTCAATCGCTCTATTTATAGGCGTTTCTTATACCATCGATGAGTGTATCGGGAGCCGAGATTCAGAAGAAAAAACGTGTACGTATCTCAAGTTTCTAAAGTTGGGCACGTTTGTCAAAAGTTGTAGGTAATGGTCGTCGTCATTTCCTACACATCTTTCCTTCTTCTGATTCATATGGGTCATTTTTTCTTAAACGTTCTTCATGCATGGAACGCCGACCCACATCATATACCTCCAAACACCGGAACTCCGTCAAGGTAGGTAGCGTTCCGGTTCTGGAACGGCCTTGGCAAACCATGGGAATATTAAATGCACGGGGGCTTCTCCCAATGAAGATGAAGCATGGTAGGGGAAGCACAAATGCCTACTGTGTAGCCAAATACGGCCAAAAGTGGGTTCGAACAAGGACCATTCTCAACAGTTTCAGTCCAAAATGGAACGAGCAATACATGTGGGAGGTCTACGATCCAAGCACTGTCATAACATTCGGAACCTTTGAAAATTGTCACTTAGGAACTAAGAAGCCTGGTGCATATGGTGCAGCACGCGACTCGCAGATTGGGATGGTTCGTATAAGATTATCGACCCTCGAATCTCACCGTATCTACACAACTTCTTACCCCCTTCTTGTTTTACACCCTACTGGGTTCAAGAAAATGGGTGAACTCCAACTAGCAGTTAGATTCACCAGCATGTCCTTATCCCACAATATTTATGGTCATCTTTTACTCCCAAAAATGCATTACCTGCATCCCTTCACCTTAAAACAAGTCAAAAATTTGAGATACCAAGCCATGAATATCGTAGCCACGAGGCTTAGTCGCGCTGAACCACCTCTCAGAAAAGAGGTAGTAGAGTACATGCTAGATGTCGTGTTTGGCGATGTTTGCTAATGGAAGAACCCCATCAACTCAGTCCTAGTCCATGTCTTGTTTCTGATACTGATCTGGTATCCTGAGTTGCAACCAGGGACGGAGCCACCCCAAAGGCTGGGGTGGGCTCCAGTCCTGGTTTTAAAAAAAAAATTATTAGTAATTATAGTATATATATAATTTTAGCCTACATTAAAGTTTTGTCAAGTTCATAAAATAATTATATTTACTAACTTAACCCACTAAAATTATTTTTAACCCATTTAATCATAAGAGAAATTACTCTATCAACCGTACTTTTGTAAGCAAGGGCCTCGAGTTGAAAAAACTTGTGAGGATGAGGATTTGAAAGGAATTTCTGGTAAGAGATTTGAAAAGCTAATGCGGCAGAGGGCGTCGATTGAGTTTGCACAAGGTGAAATGATTGTTTTTTGCTACTTAATTAGTTTATTCCATTTATTATGCAGAAAGATTCAAACTATGGCTTCGTTGAGTTTGTAGTTATTTTTCAGCTTTTGTAGTGATGAATACATAGAAGATTAGATTTTTGACATGTATAGAGCTTGAGATTAACTTCTGCATGATGTATATTTTTAATGGATTTTCTGTTTTTCCGCCCCAATGCGAGTTTCGAGCAGAAAATTTCACCCGGGGGCACTATGCCGGGAAAAATCTTCCGCCCTAGCATGCCTGCCTCGCGGCTCCGGTACATTTTTCTTAAAGATTTGATTTGTCTTGCTTTAACGTTTCATGTTTTTACGGCAACAACTGAACAATCATTCTCAGCTATGAAATTTCTTAATGCCTCTCTCTAGAATAAGATGAAAGAAGAGTTATTGGCAGATTATATAATTATCTACATTGAAAGAAAGTTTAGTGCAAGGATAGATACTGATTCAATAATCGATGAGTTTTATTCGACAAAAAACAGCAGGACAGTAGCTTATATCTAGTTCATGTCACTATTGTTTATCGAGTCATTCAGCCCTAGGTCAAAAATTTTTCTGGCTACGTCCCTGGTTGCAACTTCCAACACACTTTTTATACACGTTCCTCATCGGGATATGGAACTACAGGTACCGACCAAAGGATCCGCCCCATATGGATACAAAATTTTCATGGGCAGAAGCAGCCTATCAAGACGAACTCGATGAAGAGTTCGATACATTTCCTACTTCTAAACCACAAGAAGTGTTCGAACGAGGTACGGCAGGCAAAGAAGCGTCGCAGGCAGGATTCAGACGGTGGTGGGAGACCTTGCAACACAAGTGGAGAGATTCCAGTCTCTTTTAAGCTGGAGGGATCCAAGAGCTACAAGTCTATTCATAGTGTTCTGTCTTTGTGCAGCTGTGGTTCTCTATGTGACTTCATTTATCAACGTTTTGCTCAATCTTTTAATAGTATTTATTATTAGTATTTTAGTCAAGGAAATTAATGTGATTAAAGTTTGTTGATGATGTCTTTCGCTTGAGATGTTCCTGATGGGTCTTGTTTGTTAAAATTTATTTAGTAATAAACTAATAAAATAATGATTATATCCTTTTTCTCAAAATCTTATAATTTGTAGAATAGTTCTTTATTTTTTTTCTATATTTTGAATTTGTAAAAAAATAGAATAAATCAATTTTGATTTTATGGAATGAAATAAAAAATGAAAGTGTAATAAAAAATAAAAAAAAAAAAGAAGGAAAGAAGCAAAAAAAAAAAAAAAAAGAAGGAAAGAAGCAAAAAAAAAAAAAAAGGTGGGGATAAGTTTTTCACGGATAAAGCTGCTGTGAAAGCTATTGGCACATAAGACTGCTTCTGAAACCCAATTTGAGTGAGGAATGGCCACTGTTGCATCGTCTTCGTCTCTACTATCTTCAACTTTCCTGCAAAACCACACGAAACCCTTCAAATCCCATCTCCCGAAGCACAATTTCCAGCTTCCCAGACACCAATTCCCCCCTTTGAAGAAGCTCATCCACATTTCAAGTCCCAGAAGGCTGTATTCAGTTATCGCCCGAGTTTCTACAGCGGAGCCGTCGTCTGAGGCTGACAGAAGATTGTACGTTGGAAACATTCCGCGTACTGTTACCACTGACGAGCTCCGCAAAATTGTTGAAGAGCATGGTGCTGTTGAGAAGGCTGAGGTACTTTTTGTTTTCTTTCCGCTGAATGTTGAGTTGATTATCGTTATTTGTACGTGTATTCAACGAATGGGTGGTTTTTTGGATTTCGGGCTCAAGTTTTGGTTTTTCGTGCTCGAATTGAGTTATATATGTACTCAAGAATTCGTATGGGGCTGCTTTTCTTCGTTAGAGGAGCCGACACTGTGGCGCCTGTCCTCCCGTCCCTATTATTTTGTGGTCAGTTTAGTAGTTCGAGGGTCGTGTAGTCTTGTTCATAATGAGCTTTTGTTGGGGATTAGTTTTGATTTATTTTGGAGTATAAAGAGTTGAATGAAATGATGCTCTAGAAGGAGTCACAGGATATGCAATTAGTCTGACATTCGAGTCGCAACGGTTTGTTGTTGGTGGGTATGGATTACCTTTTGAGAACTTTGAACAAGTTTGAATTGAGTTTAGTCATAATAATTGAATCAAATTCTTGAATTCTTCAGCAGATGAAGGTGGATATTGAGTCTTCATTCAAGACACACAATTACGATTCCATTCTCGATAGCCTTTTTTTCTTTTTGGTAGTTTGAACGACTAGCGAAGGAGCTTAGGGAGAAATTAGTTATTGCATAACTATCGAGTTAAGCTCGAGTGGCCCTTTTTTGGATTGTATTGTTATAAGTGATTTATCTTTCATATTTTTCTGATCAGTTTCAATTTCATCTGGGGTGTCAAAATAAGTTTGAAGCTCTTTTTGGGCATCATTGAATTGAAGTTCGACAATGATTTTTAGATTAATATATTGACAGAAAGTCATCAGACTCTTCTATAAGTTTCTAGAGACTTCAAAAAGAAGGGTAAATATTCTGGAAATTATATTTCAGTAGTGTATAAACATCACGAACTTGCGCAATTTGGGTGAACTTATTAACAAGCACAATTTTAAAAAGATATGGTTGAGCACAAATTGAGAAGGTTTCAGTATTTACGACTTTAGGCGGTTGAAGATCTTTACTTGGATTACTACATTCCTGTCCAAATAACATAACATTTACAATGCTGTGTTTGTAGGTCATGTATGATAAGTACTCTGGAAGGAGCAGAAGATTTGCATTTGTAACTATGAAGTCAGCCGAGGAGGCAATTGCTACTATTGAAAAGCTTAATGGGACAGTAAGATTATATTTTCTATAAGTTTCAAGAGAACACATTGAACAATAATTATCGATCGCACACTCTTTTGTGTTAGGAAATTGGAGGACGGACAATCAAAGTCAACGTAACAGAAAAACCATTGACATCCTCAGATGTATCTTTTCTTCAAGTGGATGATTCCAAATTCATTGACAGTCCCTACAAAGTTTACGTGGGCAATCTTGCAAAGAATGTAACTACAGAAACACTGAAAGACTTTTTCTCAGAAAAGGGGAAAGTTCTCAGTGCAAAGGTATCCCGACTTCCAGGGACCTCAAAATCCAGTGGATATGGCTTTGTTACCTTCTCTTCAGAAGAGGACGTGGAAACTGCCATATCTGTTCTAAATAATACGGTGGGTTGTCGTATGAATTTTTAGGATGAGCTTATTCCAGTTATTCGCACACGTGACACAATAGCAAAAGTTATGTTGCAGTTTGATAATTTTAAATCTTTGCTAGTTGTGCATCCCCACTCCATTTTAATGTCCTATATTTAAGGGGATACTCATACTGCAAAAGAATTTATTGAAATTTTTTGAATTGTTTACACCGTCCAAGAGATAGTTGATCACATCTTTGAAATTCTCGTATTCTCTCTTATATCCTCCTTTGTTTGCAGGTTCTCGAGGGCCAGAAGATTCGGGTTAATAAAGCATAGGATTGCCAGTGGATAGTAGCATTCTGTATCTGCAATTGCATTTGATTATGCTATAGAGATTTAGATATTTAACATTGAAAGAATCAAGAGTCAAGGCTACATTTTGATAATCAGCAGACAAGGTAAAGTTTCATGTGTTGTTGGATGCTGTAAGGGCCCGAATTATCTGTCAGTTTCGCCAACTAAGATAATCGAAAGTACATCTTATAGCCATATTAGTTGACAATGAGAGTTGGATTTGAATTGTTGAGATTGATTTTAATAATCTATTTTTGAAGGAAATTTCATGAAACAGATTTTACGATTCAAAGGGCACTGCCCGTGCCCGTGCAACACGCCTTGTTGCTGCTACTTTTGAGCATGGTGCATATGCCTATGCATAGTGTATCTTGGTTCTTGGAGTAAGTTTTGTTCAGTTTTTCGGTTAAGGTGCGCACAGATTCATCATGGCTTCTCCATGCAATGTGTGTTTTTTTTCCAACAAATATTTTTCAATAAATAGAAAACATGGGAAAGACTAATTATATAAAAGATTTTAATGTATTTGAATTGTGATGAAGTTTAGGTTAACTCAATTTACCTTATTATATGTATTAAAAATGATTTTAAAAAATAGGAAAAACAATAAAAATTAGAAAATTTTAGATAAATAAACAAGTAGTTCTATTTACCTCACAAATGCATTAAAAAAAAATCAATAGAGAATAAATAAATAAACAAAAAATTTATTTTACCCGGATTTTAAAAAATCTCGTGAAATATAAATATAGTTTACCAGATCAAATTTAATAATTTCAAACGAAAATTTGAATTTCTAGATATTTCCTAACAATCTTATCTAGCATAAATGGAAGATTTTTCTATGACAAAGTTTTATGATTTGATCTAAAGTGAGAAAAAGGGTCAACCAAGCAAACTTATTGCCCATGAAGAAAATTCAAATTTATAGTTTCAATATTAATGTTTTCTTCAATAAAATAAAATATTAAAACCTAGATCGAAGAATTTCAAATATATAGATTTTAAATATATTCAAATGTATTTTTGTAAATATATAAGAAATGTCATAAATTTCAAATATGTTGAAAAATATGAGTTGTAATATTTGAATGTTGAAATAAAGAAAGTTGAATGTTAAAAATAAGAGTTGTAAATATTTAAAATTAGTGTGTGATGATGTATTTACTTTTGGATTATTTCCAAAGAAATTATATAAATAGGTATCTCAATGTGTGAAGAAAATCATAATTTAAAATGTGATATCTTATCGAAAAATATCACATGGCTCTGTAGAAATGATTAAAAGAAAGATTTGAACATATAAGGGAAGTTATACTTCCGACCGCCCGTGATGAATGGAATATGTTGAGATTCCAAGATTTTAAGAAAGTCAGTTATTACAATTCGACGATGTATCGAATAATCGCGCAATTAAAATTTTGTGGACAAGAAGTTACAGAATCGGAAATGCTTGAAAAAATATTTTCCACATTTCACGCATCAAATATAGCTCTACAGCAACAATATAGAGTGCGTGGATTTGCGAGCTATTCTAAACTTATCGCCTGTCTTCATGTAGCGGAAAAGAACAATGAGCTGCTAATGAGAAATCATCAGTCCCGACCCACTGGATCAACAGCATTTTCAGAATTAAATGTCGTAAGTAAAAATGAATTTAAACCTGGAAACCAAAATCAAATTCAGAGACAAATTTTTGGTCGAGGTCGTGGTCGTGGTCGTGGTCGTGGATGTGGAAGTGGTCGTGGTCGCGACCATGGTTTTGAAAACAATCAAGATAGTTATTTTTATTACTCATCTCAAAAGGGCGTCACGAACCACCCACTGAAAAAGGCTTCATGAGAACATGAGTGGTAATGAAAATCACTCAAAACGATTTGAAAGTTCTTGTTTTAGATGCGGCACTCTAGGACATTGGTCTCGTATTTGTCGAGCCCCCGAGCACCTTTGCAAACTCTATAAAGAATCGATAAAGGGGAAAGAAAAAGAGATCAACTTCACTGAGCACAATGGCCGTTTGAGTGATTCAACTCATTTTGATGCTGCAGATTTTCTGAAAGATTTATCTGGAAATGATCAATATGCTGGTGGAATAGAAATGAAAAATTTGATGCTGCAGATTTTCTCAACGATTTCTCTGAAAATGAACAATATATTGGTGGAATGTAAATGTAAAATAATTTTTTTTTCATGTACTCATATAATAATGTTTTATTGTACAATTATGATATGTGTTATATTTTTCAATAAATTGCACATGTATTGTAAGTAATTTTTTTCATTGCATATTTTTTGAAGTTCGAATATGGAAACTGCTATGAACAAAGCTAAACAAGAAACTAATCCCATGAAAGTTTGCATACCTGATAGTGGTACAACGCAAACTATTCTCCGAGATAAAAGATATTTCTTGGAACTAAAACCAACAAAAACAATGGTGAATACAATATCAGGTCCTGTAAACTTGATAAAAGGTTATGGTAAAGCATATTTTTTGTTATCTAATGGTACAAAATTTTTGATAAATGATGCTTTGTATTCACCACAATCGAAAGAAATTTATTGAGTTTTAATTACATATATTCTCATGGGTATGATACTCAGACAATAAATGAAAGAAATGACAAATATATGTATCTTACCTCATATAAATCAGGAAAGAAATATGTAGTTGAAAAATTACAAATGCTCCCTACTGGATTGCATTATACATATATAAGTCCAATTGAATCAAACAAGGTAGTTGATAATTCTTCAATACTGATCAATCGGCATGATCGATTAGGACATCCTGGTTCAACAATGATGCGACGAATTATATAAAATACACATGGTCATCCGCTGAAAGACCAGAAGATCGTTCAAAATAATAAGTTTCAATGCAAAGCATGTACTCTTGGAAAACTTATTATAAGACCATCCCCAGCTAGAATCCAAAATGAATCACCTATGTTTCTCGAACGTATTCAGGGTGATATTTGTAGGCCAATTCATCCAACACGTGGACCATTGAAATATTTTATGGTATTGATCGATGACTCCAGCAGATAGTCACATGTATGTTTATTATCAACTCGGAATGTGGCATTTGCAAGATTACATGCTCAAATAATAAAATCGCGGAATCAATTTCCTGATCATACAATCAAGAAAATTAGACTTGATAATGCTTGTGAATTTACTTCTCAGACTTTCAATGATTATTGTATGTAAATGAGAATCACAGTTGAGGATCATGTTGCTCATGTACATACTGTGAGCAGATAATCCAGATAAGATCAAGCTGCGAAAGTCCAAATCCCGATCGAGTGAAAGGCGGAGACAACCCATATCATTGTTCTCTCTTTCTTGTTAGCTTTCTGTTTCAGCGTGCGAGATACACGAAAATTGGTTTCCTATTTTTTATGTTTACTGTTCAGTTTTTTTAGTATAAAAAGCACTGTAAGTAGGTAGATTTTAAGTACCACGAATAGAATTCATTGTTTTCTTTCTTTTGGACGTACGTTCTCTGGGTTTAAAGTTAACATTTGGTATCAGAGCTCGGCGTGTAGAACGTCCAAGTATTCACAACTTCACTAAAATGTCGATTATCCACCAGAATACATCGAAAGAGAACGGCGGAGTGTCGTTTCACTATCCAATGCTGACCCCCCACAATTATGCAACATGGGCAATAAAGACAGAGGCGATTCTTGATGCCCAAGGAGTTTGGGAGGCGGTGGAGCCGACTGAAGGAGCATGAGTAGATGGAAAAAAGGATAAGGCAGCGCGGGCATACATCTTGCAGTGCGTTCCAAAATACATCCTTCTCCAGATTGCAAAGAAGAAGACAACAAAGGATACCTGGGATAGCCTCAAGACGAGGTACCTGGGTGGTGATCGAGTTAAGAAGGCGCGTGTATAGACACTAAAGAGAGAATTTGATGCTCTTCGGATGAAGGAGACCAAGACAATTGATGAATTCGCCGGAAAACTCAGTGCAATAAACATCAAGTTTTGCACCCTTGGTGATACACTTGAAGACTCCTCTCTGGTCAAGAAGCTGCTCGACTCCGTTCCTGAGAAATTCTTTCCCATCGTCGCCGGGATCGAACAGTTCTACGACCTTGAGACAATGCCATTCGAAGAAGCTATAGGGCGATTAAATGCATATGAGGAACGAACAATGCGATTACGTGGAAACACCAATGGTACTAAGGGTCAACTTTTATTCACTCATGCCGAATGGCAAGCACGACAGAAGGGGAGTAATAGTGACACCTCGTTAGGAGGAAATGGGCGGGGGTCCAGCGGCCCTGATCGTGGCAAATGGCGTCGTGGTCGTGGTGTGCTGCGCAAAGACAATACAGGAGGTAATAGCAGCACCAACAGTGGTACTCGTGACAAGAGTCACATAAAGTGTTTCAATTGTGAGAAAATGGGACATTATGCGTCTGAATGCCGCAGCAAGCGTCGTGACGATGAAGCTCATCTCACTCGCACCACCGATGAAGAACCAACACTGTTGATGGCCGTGTCCCAGGAGGTGACGCACACTAGGCGTGAACAGTAGGATGCTATACTACTCAACGAAGAGAGGTTATTACCAGAGATGTACCGTGGTGACAAGAATGGAGAAAATGAAGACATCTGGTACCTTGACAATGGTGCAAGCAATCACATGACTGGGCATCGCGAGAAGTTCCAAGAATTGGATGAAACTATCACCGAGAGGGTGAAGTTCGGCGATGGATCAACTATCTAGATCATGGGAAAGGGGACGGTTGTGTTTGATTGCAAGAACGGCGATCAGAAAGTTCTCCAATAGGTATACTACATTCCCAAAATTTGTAGTAATATTATAAGTCTTGGACAAATGACAGAAGACGGGAACGAGGTACACATGGGAGGAGATACCATGAAGGTGTTTGACAGGAGTGGGAAGCTCTTGATGTTGGTGAAGCGAACACAAAATCGCTTGTACAAGATACAGTTAAAGCCATGCAAGCAGATTTGTCTCCTAACAAGCCTAGATGACCCAGCATGGTTATGGCATGCGAGACTCGGCCATGTCAACTTCCATGACTTGAAGCTCTTGGGGGAGAAGAAAATGGCAGTTGGTGTGCCATTACTAACCCAGCCAAACAAGTTATGTGATGGGTGTGTGATAGCCAAGCATCCAAGGTTGAAGTTCCCGTACCAGACAAAATACAGAGCAGAAAAGCCACTGGAATTCCTCCATGCTGATATTTGTGGGCCAATCTCACCATGTACACTCGGTGGTAATAAGTATTTTCTTTTAATTGTTGATGATTTCACTAGGTGGATGTGGGTGTATGTATTGGCAACAAAAAATGATCCTTTCATGACATTCAAGAAGTTCAAGTCTCTGACAGAGAACAAGATTGAATACAAGATCAAAACACTACGGACGGATCGCGGTGGCGAGTTCCTATCCACTGAGTTCACCCGCTTCTGTGAAGACGAAGGGATTGACAGGCACCTCACAGCTCCCTACACACCGCAACAGAATGGTGTTGTGGAACGCCGTAACTGCATAGTGATGGCCATGGCAAGATCTTTACTCAAAAGCATGCATGTACCTGCGAAATTCTGGGGAGAGGCAGTTAGACATGCAGTCTATCTGCTGAATCATCTCCCAACTAAGGCAATGGGAGAGCGCACACCATTTGAAGCGTGGATGGGAAGAAAGCCTCACCTCGCACACTTGAGAGTGTTCGGCTGTGTGGCATATGCGAAAAACACAGTTCCGCATCTCAAGAAACTTGATGACAGAAGCTCGCCCGTGGTATATTTGGATGTAGAGGAAGGTTGCAAAGCTCACCGCCTATTTGACCCAAGCCATAGCAAGCTGCAAGTAAGTAGAGATGTCATCTTTCAAGAAAATCTCAAATGGTCATGGAATGCAGGAGTTAGTAATGAAGGGCCGTAGTCAGAGTTCATCATGTTGGATGTATTCTATTCTAATGAATCGATTGATGATGCAGACGCTGAAGATGTCACACCACCAGCGGCAGGAATGTTATGTTCAACTATACTTCCGTCAAATACTCATGAGGCTACATCGACCCTGGTGACCATCACCCCTGAGTCCCATGACAGACCTATCCGTTTTATGACAATTGATGAGCTTTATGCCAATACTGAGGAAGTAGTTGCTATCGATGAAGAAGAGAATGAGGTGATGATGGTGGTGACTGAAGAACCAACATGTTACCAAGAAGCTGTAATCGAAACCTGCTGGTACGAAGCAATGAATGAGGAGTTAAAATGCATTGAAAAAAACAACACCTGGACCCTAACTGAGCTCCCATCAGGCCACAAACCCATCAGCCTAAAGTGGGTATTCAAGCTAAAGAAAGATTCAGATGGGCAGGTCGTTAAGCACAAAGCTAGATTGGTGGCTAAAGGTTACGTACAAAAGCAAGGCATCGATTTCGAAGAGGTGTTTGCACCTGTAGCTAGACTTGACTCTATTCGAGTCATTCTTGCACTTGCTGCAAAACAAAGTTGGGAGGTACACCATCTAGATGTGAAGTCTGCGGTTCTTAATGGTGAGTTAGAAGAAGAAGTATATGTCACCCAACCAGAAGGGTTTGAAGTACAAAACCAGAAGCATAAGGTGTATAAGTTGTCAAAGGCCCTCTATGGATTACGCCAAGCTCCACGAGCTTAGAACATTCGATTGGATAGGAGCCTAAAAGAGCTAGGGTTCAGGAAATGTACTCAAGAACAAGCAGTATACATAAGAAGTAAAGGAGAAGCGAGAGTGATTGTTGGAGTGTATGTTGATGACCTAATTGTAACAGGAAGAAGCATCGAAGAAATCAACAAGTTCAAGCAGGAAATGATGACAGAATTTGAAATGAGTGACTTGAGTCTTCTCTCCTATTACTTAGGTTTTGAGGTGGAACAACAAAAGGGTCGAACATTACTTAAACAATCAGCCTATGCTAAGAAAATCTTGTCTCAGTTCAAGATGGCAGATTACAATGCCTCAAAGTATCCGATGGAGCCCAAGACGCAGCTGCACAAGGACTTGGAAGGGACTCCAGTTGATGCCACAGAGTTTAGACGTATCATTGGTTGTCTCAGATACTTATTACACACACGACCAGACATCTCATACGCAGTAAGAATGGCAAGCAGATACATGGACATGCCTACAATAATGCATCACAAGGTGGTTAAGCAGATCCTCAGTTATTTGAGAGGCACAATCCATTTCGGACTTGCTTATGTGAAGGGACCCCAAGAATTTGGTATATTCGGCTATTCGGACAGTGACTTAGCTGGTGATCGCGATGGGAGGAAAAGCACAAGTGGAATGGCTTTCTACTTTAATGAGAACTTAGTGTCCTGGAACTCACAGAAGCAGAAGACGGTGACACTTTCATCATGTGAAGCTGAGTTCATGGCAGCAACAGATGCGGCCTGCCAAGCTCTGTGGTTAAGGAGTTTTGTTGGTGAGTTAACCGATATAGAGCCAAAGCCAGTAACTTAATTTGTTGACAACAAATCTACCATAGCTCTTATGAAGAACCCATTGTTTCATGGTCGTAGTAAGCACATAGATACATGTTGCATGTTTTCTTAATTGCTCGCAAGTGCACGACGTCAAGTTATAATAAAATATATTTTCGAGTACAAGTGTCGATCAAACGAGGAGTATGTATTTAAATGTATATTAATGCTTGTAATTAAAATAGTCTCAATTTTATTTAGAAAAATCACTTAAAAGATTTGTTTGCAAGAATAACTAAATTGAAAATGGATTTAAGTAAAATATAACACCAAACTTTTTATAGCAAATAACAATGGAATAAAAGATCTAGAGGTTTGATTTCACGCAACTATTCACCATGTGTAATTCCTATTAGCTGTGTTATAAAAATTCTAAATTCTTCTTATTCATTAGCCAAGAATCCTAATATTATCTACTCCCTTTTCCAAGTAATAAGTATATATTGGTTATCTAAAAATGAATTGTGACATTCCCATCAACAATCTATAAATAAATAACATTTCAAACACTAGATTCTCTATAGGCTTCAATAGCATTATAGGCCTCCCGAACTCTATAAATACTATTGATGTATTTGTTCCTTTTCTTGTTTATAATTTCCTCTTCCGAGTGATAAATTGTAAACATATAAATCATTCAACTTATGGCCAATAAATTGAAAGCATTAAGATTGGAATAATACAAATGAACAAGATGAAAAACTTAAATAACTTATGTCATAGATTCCAACACATGGTTTCTAGTTTTGTTCCATCATTCCTCTAGAAATAAAACTTAGTTCATAATAACACAATCAAAACAACAAAACATAGTTACAAAACAAGAAATATCAATTGAAAAATAAAAGAAAGAAGAACTTAGAACAAGAGTTTGAAGTGCAGTTTCCGTCCCCGGATTTGTGCAAAAGATTTCTCAAGAACTTGATGAACTTGATCTTCAATCCTTTTTCAGCAGCCTCCACTCCTTCCTTGGCTCCCCAATGACCTAGATAGTGAATAATAGAAGCCTTTTATAGTCCTAGACAAGTCTTTGCACGCAAAACACAAAAGTCATCAACTCCCATGCGCAGCACACCAAATTTCAGAATTTCCGGACTTTGTCTGTCAACGACCGCGGGTGCGGTAAAGATGGCACCGCGGGTGCGCTGCTATTTCGGGGAAAACTTTCATTTTCGAACTTCAGTGACCGCGGGTGCGGTAGAACAAGGACCGCGAGTGCGGTACAGCTTCGACAGAACTTCTGAAATTCGATTTTCAATTACCGCGGGTGCGGTGCCTGTGTTAGCACGGGTGCGCTGGAGCTTCTGAAATTTTTATCTTTTGCAGTTTCCAATTCAACATTTTACTACTCCAAACTCTTATTATAAACTTCAAAACTACAACAACAAAAACAACAACAAATCACATAAAACCTGCTCAAGAGTCACAAAATTCTAAGTTAAAAACAAGTAATAAAAGTACAATAAATTGCACTTATCAAACTCCCCCAAACTTAATATTTTGCTAGTCCCGAGCAAAACAAAACAACACAAACAAACAAATCATGAAATATTTTAAAGAACTTGGCCTCAAGATAAATTAACAAACTCTTCGTGCATTCACAAGTCAAATCAATCCAACCAATTTTTCATCCGGATAAAATCATGCAATCGGTTAATTTTCTTAACTTCTAATCTCTTCAACTCAAGTTTCAAAACATTCTCAATCGATTTCAATTTTTTTTTTTTTAACAAACACAAATCAAGAGGTCTTTTCCGGTAAAGGTTGGGTTCAAAGCCATATTCATTCAAGAAAGGAATGCCCAATAAATATTTGATGCAATGAGGTGTGTGTAAAATTGATCAAGATTCATACTCAATGGAAGTGTTTATCGATTGTCCATAGGCTAGATCCTCCCAATCATTCTCCACTAGTATATTGGACAACTATGACTTGGTCAATAGGATTTGGAATGCTTGTAATGTTAGGCCTTGGCTCATGGCTACAAATGAAGATTAGGAATTCAAATAAGGGAGTAAGTTGAATTTTATCTCTTTTGCAATCTCCATTTTTTTCTTTCATCTCCATTTTTTTTTATTATTCATTTCATCTCTTTTTCTCCCATTTTTCTCCAACTTCTTCGGAAAAAAAATTATTCATTTTTCTTTTCTTTTGCAGGAGAATTTCCTTTAAATTCTTACTCTCTTGAGAAGGTAGGAAATTTATGTTTAAGATATTCAACGGGGTAGTATATGTGGGATATTTGAAAGGATATCGAATGGGGGTCTTTTACACATATTTACGTGTGACATTCGAATTCATATAGGCTACAAAGAGGTGACAAATGATAAATTAATTTTATTTGGTAGCTTGAAAGGCTCAATCGATCCAAAAATCACCTAAATCATTCCTAAATCATAGTTTGTCCGTATTTCGCCTCGAGTGTTGGTTGGATAGTTCTATACAAAATCTCAATTCACCAACACAAAGTAGAATCTAATCATTGTGAAAAGTGGTGTCTCAATGCATCAACCAAATACATATATATTCAAAAGAAAAGTGCTTGGCTTCCAAGAAATTTCAAGAACACAATTCTTTTCTCATGTAGGCTCAAGAGGGCTTCAATTGAATATTTATGAACAATATAAATAGGCCCAAATAAAATCAAAGATTGCCTCAATCATATATGTGCTTAAAAAAAATTTATTTCAATGTCAAATGAAAATCACAGAGTTTTATAGAAATTATTAGTCTCAAATTTACCAAATCTCATGATTGTTCTCTAAATTTTTCAAATTGATCTATTAACATGAATGTAATGCATGACTTTTCTTCTTAACACAATTTTTTTTTTCTTTTCTCATCATTGGCCATTAAAAAAAATATTTCATGACTAAAACACTACAAACACACAAGCAAACAACTCAAATAACTAAATAGATAAATAAACACAAATAAACACACAAAATAAAATAAATAAAATAACATCTCCCCCAAACTAAATCATGTGCATCGTCCTCGATGTAAATAAACATGGAAAATAGAGGAATACACATACCTCGGGCAACGACCGTCAGTAGTCATTGTTATCCTCATCATCTGGGTCATCTTGTGGTTGTTGGAACTCCGGCGGTTGGTATAAGGGTGGCCATTGTGGAGGAGGTGGGAATGGATTACCAGAGGTTGAAGCTGCTGGAAATTACTGAGCCAAGACAGACGTAAAATCCATCATATAGTCCATAAATGTATCGGTCCTAAACCGAAACGCATCCATGTCTTGGCGTTGATTTCGCATTTCCTCTTCTAAATGGGTCAACCTATCTCTCATATTTCCTGGTTTCGGTTGTGGTGGTGGTTGTGGATCTTGAGCTTGAGCATGGGCACGTCTTTGTGCAGCTCTTCTGTTGAATTCCCTTTCATCTCGACGTGCCTCAGCTTGTTCACCTCTCACTGCCCTATTTGGTTAAATTACCACAATGACATTTTTCGGCTTTAACAATTCTTCATTCACATCCCAAGTCACTCCCGCATTACGGCATAATGCAGTGATAAGAGAAGGGTGGAGGAGTCCACTAGGAGAGTTACCATTTGCATAATCAAGCATCGAACTCTGTAGCAATTGACCTAAATCAATTGTCCGTCCCGTCATGATGCAAAAAGTAAGGATAGCCCTCTCCTTGATGACAGTGGTGGTGTGTTCGGTAGGCTTAATCCTAGCAGAAATAAATGAATACCAATCTTTGGCAACACTTTTCAGATCAGACTTTGCTAGGCTAACATGCACATCTTCCCTCATTCTCCACTCCGCTCCCTCTATGCATATTGTTTGAAGTATATTATTATAATCAACTTGCTCAGCCCGGTATTCTTCATACTCATCATGCATAACTGGAGGGATACCATATAACATATTGATCGTATGTGCATCAAAGGCTACCATTTTTCCTCTCACCAACACCTTTAATTGTTCATGCCTAACCTTGAGGTTAGCATAAAATTCTCTCACCAACGAAATGACAGCATCTTGTGGTTGCCTGCCAAACTCCTCCCAATGCCGAGCAGTGAGCATTAATCCAATTTCGGATCGGGTAAAACTCAGATCAAATCCCCTTTCTTTTATCATGCTTTTGTTCAAAATTCTTCCATAGTTTTCCTCCGCTTTCTCGTTCCAAAACTTGTTTGCATCATAATTTGCAGTTGATGATGCACCCTTTGCTTGTTTCTTTCTTGGAGGCATTTTATCAAACACCTTCAAAACACCAACTTTCTCTTCACTCTAATTCACAAAACTAGATGATTCTGCACTCCCCCAAACTTGTTAACCACAATAACACCACCTCAACAATATACACACCAATATAATCCACAATATCAAGAATGTAGTCCAATAAATGTCAAAATTTTTTTTTCTTCCTTCCATAGTAAATAACACCAATAATTTTGAATCTCAACAAATGTACTATAGATTTGCTCACCTTGAGTGTAGAAATGTTTCTTGGAATAACAAAATCGAAGCTCCAATCAAATCTTGATGAAATTTTCGAGCCCCTTTCAAACCCTAGGTTTGGTGTTGATTGTATGAAATGTAGATGGAAATTTTAGTGGAGTTTTTGAAGTAATGTAAGTGTGGAGTGTATTTTGAGTGGAGGAATGTATATTGAGTGGAGGAATTTCGCAGTGGAGGAGAGAAATTTGAGAAGGGTTCTTCGTTTATTCGTCATTTCTGCCCCATTCTGATTTTAAAAACCACGACCGCGGGTGCGCTCAAGAATATACCGTGGGTGAGCTTGGCTTTCGGGAAAGTTTCAGTATTTTGTATACACTACAACCGCGGCTGCGCTTGGCTTTCGGGAAAGTTTCAGTATTTTGTATACACCACAACCGCGGGTGCGCTCCAGTATTACCGCGGGTGCGCTTGGCTTTCGGGAAAGTTTCTTCTTTTTTTTTTTCTGAAAAGAAAACAATTGGGATTCATTAAGATTTGGGAAAAAATAAGCACACAATATTTTTAAAAATAAACAACCTAAAATAAGAATACAAGAAAAAAAAAAACAAAACCGAAAACAAAATGCAATAAAAAAAATAAAATAAAATTTTGGGTTGCCTCCCAATTAGCGCTTGGTTTAACGTCGTCAGCCCGACTATACCAGTTTTGTTCACGGTGGTTCGCTCAACCCAATGATGTCAATGTTCCTTACTTCAGTCCCATAGTAAGGCTTAATCCGCTGTCCATTCACCTTGAAGGTTCTTCCATCGTTGCATTTTAACTCGATAGCTCCATGAGGGTATACTATTTCTACAACAAATGGCCCTGACCAACGCGACTTTGGCTTACCAGGGAACAACTTCAAATGAGAATTGAATAATAATACTTGTTGTCCTTGCTTGAATTCTCTTCGAAGAATATGCTTGTCGTGCCATTTCTTGGTCCTTTCTTTGTATATCTTAGCATTCTCGTATGCATCATTCCGGAATTCCTCCATTTCATTCAGTTGCAACAGTCGTTGCTCGCCATATGCTCCCATATCAAAATTCAACTTTTTCACAGTCCAAAATGCTTTGTGCTCCAGTTCCAAAGGTAAATGGCAAGCTTTCCCAAAGACCAACCTATAAGGTGACATTCCGATAGGTGTCTTATATGCAGTCCTGTACGCCCATAACGCATCATCTAGCTTGATTGCTCAATCCTTTCGGTTTGTCTTCACAGTTTTTTCTAAGATCTGCTTGATCTCCCGGTTGGATATTTCTGCTTGCCCATTAGCTTGTGGGTGATATGCCAGTGTCACCTTGTGCTTCACATCATATTTGGCCAAAAGTGAGGTAAAAATTTTATTACAGAAATGCGTACCTTCATCACTGATTATGGCTCTAGGTGTTCCAAATCTTGTAAAGATGTTCCTGTGGACCAACTTAACAACAACTCGAGCATCATTAGTACTAGTGGCAATTGCTTCCACCCATTTAGAAACATAATCAACAGCAAGTAAAATGTAAGATTGACCAAAAGAGGATGGGAATGGACTCATAAAGTCAATACCCCAGACATCAAAAAGTTCCACTTCCAAAATATTTGTTAGTGGTAACTCATGGCTTCTAGAAATATTGCCAACTCTTTGGCATCTATCACAAGACTTTACTAAAGTATAACTGTCCTTAAACAAATTAGGCCAATAGAAACCTGACTGTAATACCTTAGCTGCTGTTCTAGATGCTCCACAGTGTCCACCATAGGGTGAAGAATGACACTGCTCTAGAATCATCCCTGCTTCCTCCTCTGCTACACATCGTCTAATTATCTGATCAGCGCATCTCTTGAACAAGAAAGGGTCATCCCACAGATAAAACTTGGCATCCTGAAGAAATTTCTTCTTTTGGTGATAAGTTAAATCTGTTGGTAATTCTTCTGCAGCAAGAAAATTAGCTAGATCTGCAAACCAAGGATGTCTAACATTTACCTTGAAGAGTTGTTCGTCTGGGAACGACTCATTGATAACTCCACCTTCGGTCTTTTCTTCCAGCTCCAGGCGTGACAAGTGATCTGCCACCTTGTTCTCACAGCCTTTCTTATCTTTGACTTCAAAGTCAAATTCTTGAAGTAGGAGTATCCATCGTATCACCCTGGGCTTGGCATCCTTTTTGGCAAACAAGTAACGAATAGCTGCATGGTCAATGAAAACAGTTACCTTGGTACCAATGAGATATGTTCTGAACTTGTCGAATGCAAACACCACTGCTAGCATCTCTTTCTCATTAGTTGTATAGTTTTGTTGGGCTGCATTAAGTGTACGACTTGCATAGTAGATAGCCCTGAACATCTTGTCTCGCCTTTGTCCCAATGCTGCTCCCACAGCATAGTCACTAGCATCGCACATGAGCTCAAAGGGCTCCTTCCAATCAGGCACTATCATGATGGGTGCAGAAATCAGTGCTGTCTTGATCCTGTTAAATGCCTGCAAACAATCATCGTCGAAAATAAATGTAGAATCTTTCTCTAACAAATTACATAAAGGTCTAGTAATTTTAGAGAAATCTTTAATATAACGACGGTAGAACCCAGCATGTCCTAAGAAACTTCTTATCCCTTTCACATTCTTTGGCGGTGGGAGGCTTTCAATTGCCACAACTTTGGCTTTATCAACTTCCATCCCTCTAGCCGAAATCTTATGCCCAAGCACAATACCTTCTGGAACCATGAAGTGACATTTTTCCCAATTCAGCACTAAATTCTTCTCTCGACATCTCTGCAAAACAAGCGTTAGATTTTGCAAACAGTGATCAAATGATGAACCAAAAACAGATATGTCATCCATAAAAACCTCCATTATTTCCTCGACCATGTCAGAAAATATGGCCATCATACACCTCTGAAAAGTAGCAGGTGCATTGCAAAGACCAAATGACATTCTTCTGAAAGCAAATGTACCATAGGGGCAAGTGAAGGTAGTTTTCTCTCGATCCTCCGGTGCTATAACAATTTGATTGTAACCTGAATAACCATCTAGAAAGCAATAATAATTATAACCACCTACTCTATCAAGCATCTGGTCAATAAAAGGGAGGGGGAAGTGATCTTTCCTAGTCGCATCATTCAATTTCCTATAGTCTATACACACTCGCCAACCAGTCACTGGACGAGTTGAAATCAATTCATTATTCTCATTTCTCACCATGGTTATACCACCCTTCTTAGGCACTACTTGTACTGGTGAAACCCAAGAACTGTTAGATATAGCATAAATAACACCAGCATTTAACAATTTTAATACCTCAGCTCTCACAACTTCTTTCATGGCTGGATTAAGCCTCCTCTGATGATCAACATACGGAGAATAAGATTCCTGCATCAAGATCTTATGCATACAAACAGTAGGGCTAATCCCCTTTATATCAGCAATTGTCCATCCCAAAGCAGATTTAAATTCTCGCAACACCCTCAACAACCTATCTTTCTCATCACTAGTAAGAGCAGAAGATATAATTACCGGATATGACGAACTCTCATCTAGGAATGCATAGCACAAATGACTCGGTAAATCCTTCAATTCATGGGATGCTTTTGGTACCTCTTTACTTGCGTCTTCAAGTAACTCTTCATGACGGGCATCTATCTTTTCTTTATGTAGCGTATTGAGAGCAAGTAATTCCTCTCGCACATCCCAATCCTCTTCATCCACAATAGAAGCTGATTCCAATAAGCATCTCTCCAAGGAATCTTTTGTCATCCTACCTGCACCAATATGAGATACACATGAATCAATTATATCAATACTATTACAAGTACTTACCTCATTTGGTCATCTGATGGTGTTGTAGATGTTGAACATGACTTCCTCTCCACCTACTCTCAATGTGAGCTCGCCCTTGTGCACATCAATCAAATCTTTTCCGGTGGCCAAGAACGGCCTTCCAAAGATAAATGGCGTCTCCTGGTCTTCCTCCATATCTAGAATGACAAAATCAGGAGGAAATATGAATTTGTCTACCTTTACCAGCACATCATCCACTATCCCTCGTTGATATGTAAGTGATCTGTCCGCCAGCTGCAGAGTAATAGTGCTAGGCTTCACCTCACCAAGCTCCAAAGTCCTGTAAATAGAAAAAGACATCAAATTAATACTTGCACCTAAATCACATAAGGCCCTATTTATTCTAGAACCACCAATAACACAAGGAATAGTAAAACTCCCTGGATCTTTGAGTTTCTGTGGTAGTTTCTTCTGGAGTATGGCACTGCACTCTTCGGTTAGCTTTACAGTCTCAAATTCTTGAAGTTTCCTCTTGTTGGACATCACATCCTTGATGAACTTAGCATAATTGGGCATTTGCTCCAATGCATCAGCAAATGGGATGTTAATGTGTATTTTCTTGAATATTTCCAAAAACTTTGCAAACTGATCATCTAATCCTTTCTTCTTGAACCTCTTAGGATATGGAAGATTCACCTTCGGTAAAGGTTGTTGTTCCATCACTTTCTTAGGTTCCTCTACTTTCTCTTTGTCCACACTCACACCCTGTCCATCATCTTCCTCGACTAGAATCTCTACACCCTCTTCAACAGGTTTTGGGATACCAATTTCCTTGCCACTCCTGAGTGTGACAGCTTTGCATTGTTCCTTAGGATTCACCTCTGTATTGCTTGGAAACTGTCCTCTATTCTGATCCTTTAAAGCAATGGCTAGTTGCCCAATCTGTGTTTCTAAAGATTTCATCGTGGCACCCATATTACCCATGTGTGTCTCCATGTTATCAAGACGAGATTCGGTTTTAGCCATTCTTTTTCCAGACTCTGCCACAAACGTCCCAACTAGATCTTCAAAAGACGGCTTTCCTTCCCCTTTTTGTGTATTGAACCCCGGTGGAGGATTCAACACATTTTTGTTGTTTGCATATGAGAAATTCTCGTGATTTCTCAAACCTGGATGATATGTATTAGGGGGAGGGTTACCTCGATATCCTCCGTAGCCACCAAAATTCCTATTGTTGATATAATGAGCCTCATCAGGAATATGTGGTTCTTCAGTAACAACCAATGCATTTTCAACCTCTGATGTACTAGCCTTATTCATAGCTGCAATTTGAGTTGTTAAAGCTGAAACTTGTGCGGTGAGTGATGTAATAGGATCTATGGCATAAATTCCAGCTTGCTTCTTTACTCCTGACCTCTCAGACGGCCACTGATAACTGTTAATGGTCATTTGTTCAAGCAAATCATATGCTTGATCAGGTGATTTAGCAAATATCGTGCCACCCGCTGCTGCATCCACAGTGCCTCTTGTTTGTCCATTCAAACCATTATAAAACAATTCAATCTGTACCCAATCTTCAAAACCATGGTTTGGACACCTCCTCAACAACTCCTTATACCGTTCCCATGCCTCATATAATTGCTCAAAGTCAGTCTGCCTAAAAGTACTTATCTCAATTTTCAACTGTGCAGACTTCGCAGGTGGAAAATATTTAGCAAGGAACTTGGTTGCTAACTCTTGCCATGTAGTGATACTCCCCAAAGGAAGCGATTGGAGCCATCCTCTTTCTTGGTCCCTAAGAGAAAAAGGAAACAAACGCAATCGAATTATATCATCAGAAACACCATTTATTTTTACCGTGTCAGTGATTTCAAGGAATGTTCTGAGATGTAGATGAGGATCTGCAGTAGCTGCTTCCCCAAACTGGTTTTGTTGAACCATGTTTATTAATGCGGGCTTGAGCTCAAAGTTGTTTGCATTAATAGTCCCTCTTGCTATTCCTGAATAATGAGTATTTAATACCGGCTTAAAATGATCTCTGATGGGTATTGCAGGGGGTGGATTTTCATTATCTCTATTGTCAGCCATTGCTTGAATCTCTTCTCTTCTTGCCTTTCTTAATCTTCTTGCGGTTCTTTCTATCTCAGGATCAAAGATAAGCAAGTCAAGATTTTGTGATCTTCGCATGCACTGTCAAACAAAGATAAGAAACAAATCAATATTTAATGTAATACAATAAGAACAGCTCTACATTAAAATCAAGACTAATTGGTAACAATATTAATATAAATTTAAAATAAATATTCCCCGGCAACGGCGCCAAAAACTTGTTGCATGTTTTCTTAATTGCTCACAAGTGCACGACGTCAAGTTATAATAAAATGTATTTTCGAGTACAATTGTCGATCCCACGAGGAGTATGTATTTAAATTTATATTAATGCTTGTAATTAAAATAGTCTCAATTTTATTTAGAAAAATCACTTAAAAGATTTGTTTGCAAGAATAACTAAATTGAAAATGGATTTATGTAAAATATAACACCAAACTTTTTATAGCAAATAACAATGGAATAAAAGATCTAGAGGTTTGATTTCACGCAACTATCCACCATGTGTAATTCCTATTAGCTGTGTTATAAAAATTCTAAATTCTTCTTATTCATTAGCCAAGAATCCTAATATTATCTACTCCCTTTTCCAAGTAATAAGTATATATTGGTTATCTAAAAATGAATTGTGAGATTCCCATCAACAATCTATAAATAAATAACATTTCAAACACTAGATTCTCTATAGGCTTCAATAGCATTATAGGCCTCCCGAACTCTATAAATACTATTGATGTATTTGTTCCTTTTCTTGTTTATAATTTTCTCTTCCGAGTGATAAATTGTAAACATATAAATCATTCAACTTATGGCCAATAAATTGAAAGCATTAAGATTGGAATAATACAAATGAACAAGATGAAAAACTTAAATAACTTATGTCATAGATTCCAACACATGGTTTCTAGTTTTGTTCCATCATTCCTCTAGAAATAAAACTTAGTTCATAATAACACAATCAAAACAACAAAACATAGTTACAAAACAAGAAATATCAATTGAAAAATAAAAGAAAGAAGAACTTAGAACAAGAGTTTGAAGTGCAGTTTCCGTCCCCGGATTTGTGCAAAAGATTTCTCAAGAACTTGATGAACTTGATCTTCAATCCTTTTTCAGCAGCCTCCACTCCTTCCTTGGCTCCCCAATGACCTAGATAGTGAATAATAGAAGCCTTTTATAGTCCTAGACAAGTCTTTGCACGCAAAACACAAAAGTCATCAACTCCCATGCGCAGCACACCAAATTTCAGAATTTCCGGACTTTGTCTGTCAACGACCGCGGGTGCGGTAAAGATGGCACCGCGGGTGCGCTGCTATTTCGGGGAAAACTTTCATTTTCGAACTTCAGTGACCGCGGGTATGGTAGAACAAGGACCGCGGGTGCGGTACAGCTTCGGCAGAACTTCTGAAATTCGATTTTCAATTACCGCGGGTGCGGTTCCTGTGTTAGCGCGGGTGCGCTGGAGCTTCTGAAATTTTTATCTTTTGCACTTTCCAATTCAACATTTTACTACTCCAAACTCTTATTCTAAACTTCCAAACTACAACAACAAAAACAACAACAAATCACATAAAACCTGCTCAAGAGTCACAAAATTCTAAGTTAAAAACAAGTAATAAAAGTACAATAAATTGCACTTATCAATACAAAGTTTCATTTTATCAAAGAATGTGTTTAGAAGGGGCAGATTGTGGTAAAGTTTGTCAACACTGGAGAACAACGGGCTGATTCATTGAGAAAAGCATTGTCAGGAGTGAAGTTGGCTTCCATGCGTCAGCTACTCGGAGTCCGTGATTTGAAGCCAAGTCAGGATTAGGGGGAGTAATGTGAGCAGATAATCCGGATAAGACCAAGCTGCGAAAGTCCAAATGCCGATCGAGTGAAAGGCGAAAACAACCCATATCATTTTTCTCTCTTTCTTGTTAGCTTTCTGTTTCAGCGTGCGAGATACACGAAAAGTGGTTTCCTATTTTTTATGTTTTCTGTTCAGTTTTTTTTAGTTTAAAAAGCACTGTAAGTAGGTAGATTTTAAGTACCATGAATAGAATTAATTGTTTTCTTTCTTTTGGACGTACGTTCTCTGGGTTTAAAGTTAACACATACACAAAATGGATTAGCTGAATCATTGATTAAAGGTCTACAACTGATTGCTAGACCAATGATTATGAAAACAAAACTATCTGTTTCTATATGGGGACATGCAATTTTACATGCTGCTGCATTAATTCGAATCAGACCAAGTGCATATCATAAATATTCCCCATTGCAGCTAGCATTTAGTAAAGAACCAGACATTCTTATTTGAGAATTTTTGGTTGTATGGTGTATGTGCCTATTGCACCGCCTCAACGAACAAAAATGGGACCTCAAAGAAAGATCGAAATTTATGTTGTTTATGATAGCTCATCAATAATTCGATATCTCGAACCTCAGACAGGCGACGTGTTTATAACACGTTTTGCTGATTGTCATTTTAATGAGGAAATCTTCCCAATGTTATGGGGATAAAAGAAAAATATCGAAAAGGAATTTACATGGTATACATCATCATTATTACATCTGGATCCTAGAACTAAACAATGTGAAAAAGATGTACAACAAATTGTGCACTTGCAAAGAATAACAAATCAAATACCAGATACATTTGCAGACACAAAATGGGTAACTAAATCATATATACATTCTGTAAATGCCCTGCTCGAATTGAAATTCCAAATAAACAAATTGAAGACACTCATGATGTCATTAAACACTTGAAGCGTGGAAGACCAATTGGTTCCAAGGAGAAAAATCCTCGAAAAAGAAAAAGCATAGAGAAACACGATTATCACAAAAAAGAAAATGATATTCCAGCAGAAATCATGATGATGAAAATGTTCCGTCAAAACCACACACTGATGAAAATCGTGAAATATCTATCAATTATATTAATACTGGAAAAATATGGAACTGAAAAGATATAAAAGAAATTGATGAGATATTTTCTTACAATGTGACATTTGACATCATAAATGAAAATGAAGATCATGAACCAAAATCATTTGGTGAATGTAAAAATCGACAGGACTAGATAAAATGGAAAGACGTCATCCAGGTTGAATTGGATTCGCTAAATAAACGTAACGTTTTTGGGCTTATAATCCTTACACCTGAATGTGTAAAACCCGTTGGGTATAAATGAGTTTTTATTCGAAAACGAAATGAGAAAAATGAAATAGTAAGATATAAAGCTCGACTTGTTGCACAAGATTTTTCTCAAAGGCCTGGAATTGATTATGAAAAAACGTATTCTCCTGTTATGGATGCAATTACGTTTCAGTATTTGATTAGTTTGGCGGTATCTGAAAATTNATTAAGTGAACACTTAATGAAAAATGGATATGTAAACAATTCAATATGCTCTTGCGTTTTCATTAAAAAAAACAACATCTGTATATGTTGATGATTTAAACATCATTGGAACGAATAAAGAAATTCAAGAAGTTGTGTCGTACTTGAAAGAAGAATTTGAAATGAAGGAACTTGGAAAAACAAATTATTGTCTGGGTTTGCAAATTGAACACAGAGAATGTGGAATATTTGTTCACCAGTCAAATTATACAGAAGGTACTTCCTACGACAATTTTCAGAAAACATATATAATATTGGGATGCGCAATCTACGAAATTTGTGAAGAATCATTCGTGTTAACATGAAGGAGAGTTTACGTGACTGTACTCTTTTTATCTTACTATGGTTTTTATCCAAATGAGTTTTCCTAGTAAAGTTTTTAACGAGCCAGTATAAAACACGTAATAAAGACAATCATTATATCATGATCATCATCACAAGGGGGAGTGTTGAAAAATATGAGTTATAATATTTGAATGTTGAAAATAAGAAAGTTGAATGTTGAAAATAAGAGTTATAAATATTTAAAATTAGTGTGTGATGATGTATGTAATGATATATTTATTTTTGGATTATTTTAAAGAAATTCTATAAATAAGTCTCTCAATGTGTGAAAAAATTATAATTGAGTAGAGAGAAAATTTTATAAAGTGTGTAGTTTGGTAAATTTTGAGAGTTTAAGATTTTTACTTTTTACAGTCGATTTTTACTTTTAACAAAATACATATTTTTCATTTTTATATAATATTTTATGTTAATTAGCATTGATTTCAAGTTCAACAAATAATAAAATTATTTGAAATTCTTCGTGTTCTGTATAATTAATATGTAAATTAATATGTAAATGAATAAGATATGAATTTCTATAGCAATTTTATTCTTCCAAATATAAATTGTATTCATATGAAAGAACTTCGTCCTCCTTAAATATACTAAACTATATATTTGTTTATTTAGTCAGAGTTTATATTAAAAACCATTTTTTTTTTCCATTTTTTATATGACTAAAAAATTCTGGTGGCACTTACGTAAATAACCGAAATAAGCAGCCCTGTTTTGTATTGACAATTTCGGAATTTATTGATATTTTACCCATTTCGCGCCTCTTCCCCTTCCCGCCTCTCCCTCCCCAGTAAAACCCACCCGCAAGTTAGACACACAAGCTCCGAGATATATATAGACATACACAGACCTGTATATATATGTTTAGATACATGCGAAATCGAAGAGGGTAGTCGGAAAAGACGATGTTTTTCTCGCATACATTCTTGGCCAGGAAGGGGCCGTTGGGAACGGTTTGGTGCGCTGCCCATTTGCAGCACAAGCTCAAGAAATCTCATTACACCTCAACTGACATTCCATCGACTGTTGGTCCGTCCCCATCTGTGAAGTTTCTCTGATTTCTCCATTTATTTATGGTCGATTTGTAATTTTCATCCGTGGGTCTTGATTGAAATCTATCAAACTTTGATAATAAAAGCTGACCTTTTTTTTTGTATGTAATATCTGATGCACTGGCTTTCTCGAAAGATTTAGCGTTTTTTTATTGAACTGAATGAAGATTAAAGAAATGATCGATTTTTAATTCAATGGGCTTCGGAATCTTTTATATAGTGACAAAGATTCACTGTTGTAGTTTCATTTTGCTAATCCTGAACGCCGATAGTTTCTAGAATTTTCCATTTTCTATATTTTACTTTCATTTTTTTTTTGTGTGGTAAGATTAGAATATTCTTTTAAATATTACATTTTGGTTGGTTTATATTTCTTATGCCTACAAGTGTTCCATAAAGATTATATTTTCCCTTGATTAGATATATATTTCGGTATCACAACATTATTTTCTTTGTAATTTCTTGTCGTTTGGATGCTCCAAGTAGAGTTTGATTCGGTACCTCGACATCTTTGAACCCTCTGAATAATTGAGAATTAATTTTTCGGCTCCTTTGTCTAGATAGAATGTATTTTGTATGTTGGTCAATTATATGACTGAGCCTACTGAATAATTATTATTTCAAGTTTCCTTGTAGTTGATGCTTGGTGCTTAGTCTTTAAGAGCATTATTTTGGTTATTCAGTCTGCAGTTAGTTACTTATGTGCAAAAAGGGACGATGCTCTGTTTACTTATGTGCAAAAAGGGATGATGCTCGGTTTTAATCCTTACACCATATGTCCATTCCCTTCTTTTCAAATTGTATCTGTCGATAGTTTTGATCTTCGTTGATGAAACAAGTGTTTGCTGCTTATTTTGCAGAACGAATCATGTACCCTGAGGTGCCCTTAGCTCTAAGAATGTCAGGACATCTTTTGCTCGGGGTCGTACGGATATATTCAAAGCAAGTTGACTATCTCTATGACTATTGTAATGATGTAAGGATTACAATAAATAGAGTCTTTACATCTGTCAATGTCAATCTGCCAGAAGATGCCAATCATGCTCCATATCATTCTGTCACTTTACCGCAAACTTTTGATCTTGATGCTATGGATGTAGATGATTTTTATAAAGACTGGTATGTTTTGATGAAACTGCCTACATTGTCCTCTGTTAGAAAAATATGCTGATAGATTCAGGAATTTGTCTTTTAGGGGCCAAGATCCACACGTTAAGAGCCAGGATGATATAACGTTGATGGGTATTGATGTTTAAATGGCTGCTCTCTTGTTTATTATCTTTTTTTCTCCTATTCGTACTGATAGTGAGCCTCTTGATTTGTATCCAACAGATCAAGTTCCAACTGGAAAAGATCCTTACATTGTTGTCTCTTTTAATGAGGTGCCAACAGTTTTGTGCATCCTTTAGTTTGTGAATTGATGCATTTAAATTTTATATTATTTTCATTACAACAACGATGTTCTTATAGGATGACCTCAGAGATTCATCATTCACACAAGAACATTTAGCATCAGAGGCTGTGCCTTTGGAGGAGTAAGAATAAAGCAAATTTTCAAAATTTAACAATTCATTACCTTCTTGAATAAGTTATGAATCTCTTCGTTATTCTTACAGTGTTATCCCTCCAGTTCAACTGGATACAGATGCTGGTCATATGCATCGGTCCCGACAAAGTCCAATTGGCATTGATGAAAGAACTATTGGAAATCGCAGCCCACAAGATCCGCCAAGCATTGAAATAATGCGTAATGCTAAACAAGATTTTCATTTCAGTAATTCTCCCATTCTGCCTGATTGTGTTGATCCAGACAAATACCTCGAGGAGCAAATCCTGAAAGATAAAGAAACCTATACTCCAGTCAGAGCAGATGCAGTGTTTCCAGAAGGGCTTTCTCCTTCATCCCATAGGCATGAAGAACATTCATTCGAGCACTTGGATACCTCGATAAATTTTGGTGGGTGTTATAAGTCTATTATCATAAGAGTTTAGATATACATTGCACCTGTCAATGACATCTGATCCTTTGGTTTGCAGTCCACCGGACACCTGAGATAAAAATACAAGAAACTCCACCTGTTGCACAACCAAAAGTTCAAAGGAGAAAAAGAAAGAGAAAGCAGTTTTTCGATGAGTCAACTGTATTCAGCAACCAGTATGGTTTCTAAAAGTGATTTATTTTCACTTTCAGTTTACATATGTTCCTGTTTAAATATTTTTACCCTGTTGTATAGGCATATAAAGAATGCATTAAGCGATACCTCTGATATATGTCGGGTGAAGAAAAACTGTCCTTGTTCTTTTCTTGACATCTGGAAACTAAACAACCGATTAAAGAAGGATAGAGTCTTTTTTGAGCCCTTAATATCTGGTCAGTAGCATTTTTCTCAAATATATTCACTAGATCTGTCAGCTTTGGAGTTTCTTTTCATGTGAAACAAACAGTTTACTTGAATTGCAGGATCTTGTGCTGCTATTCAAGATATCTATAAAGAAGATTTTTTCACTTCGAAACCTCATTTTCTTATCACCGAGAAAGAACACCTGAAGACAAATGTTTCTCAATATACGAACGGTAATGACGATGATATAGAAATTGAACATCTTCGTTATAATGAGCATGGATCACCAGGAAGATGTGTGCCTCCATTCTCCAGTATCATGCCTCCTTCAACCGGGAGAAGCCGGAGAAGCCAGCTCACTCTCAAAAATTCCAACCATGAATTCCAATCAGAACGTCTGGAAACTACAGAAGGATCTGGAACGCTACCAGGCACAGGAATGGGATTATCTCCTGAACTTCCTGATTCAGAAATGAGAACACCTGAAACATTCTTCGGGGGTGGGCTTCATCATGAGCATACAGCACTTTTCGATATTCCAGAGCTGTTGAATTCTGCAGGAGTACGCCACCCATAACTCTTATAATATTTTCTTTGGAGTTTAAACTTCATTTCTTGGACTTGGCTGTGTTTTCCTTTTCGTAGTTAGTGAAGCTATCTCTTATTGCACTAATAATATTTGATTATTCCTTTACAAGCATCACCTTCGTCATAGGTTGACATGATTTTGATTTTGTGACTGTATTTCTGGGATAAAAAAAGTGTATTCCGCAAAATGCTAAAACGCCAGAAAGACAGGAATTACCGATCTTGGTTCACTGGTATCGTCGGTCAGAGACTATGTTCCTTTATGTTATGTAACAGTGTTTTAAGACCTACTTAACCTTTCTCTTGAACTAAGATCATGCTACATTCTCACCTCATTTTCACCTCACCTTAGGAATAAGTCGTTTGTATCTTCGAAAAGTATGGAAAATCTTTGGTTGCTTACAATTTGGTTTATCCCCACTTTAATGAGTTTGGATTAATGAAAAATTTACTCTTTCTGTCGATCACCCTCACACGTCTGATTTTGGAGTTAAATTGCTTCTTCTTAATCTTCTTTTTATATCGAGATCATTCATGATTCACCTAATTTTTTTTTGTCTTATGATCTGATGGGATGCACTTCATGGACATTCTACCTAACGTGCTACTATTCTTTTTGCAGGAACTTGGTTTTTTGGAACAAGATGATAATTCTCCAGCTGGTAATTTTTGATACAGAAGCTATTTTATGCACTTGATTATCAAAATGGTTACTCACCTGTGGTTGAATAGGATCCCAAGGAACACCAGAATTAGGTTTGCCCTCAATAAATCAGGGAACCCCAGAATTGCGAGTAATGTCTGCACGAACAAGGTGCATCATTTGCCTCTAGATCCCTCAAGATTTAACTGAGCCCCCAAAATATAAGTAGCATTGCATGGATTTATAGAGCTTTTAATTATTGAATTTTTTTGGGATTTGAATGCAGGGCTGTGGCTCAATATTTGAAGAGGCAGTCATCCACAACCCCTTTGTCAGGCAAATCAGGTGACTCATCATCTGGAGACCTCAGTATGAACAAGATTTTGGAAGGCAAACCGAGAAAAATATGTGCTCGAATGTTTTCTGAAACTTTGGTAAGTTCTATAAATCCAGACACTATATCTCTGTAATGGGTTTTGACTTGAAACTGAATGCCAAATAAAACCAATATCTAGGGAGTCAAGTCTCATTGTCCTGATTACACATAATTTGTATCAGACAAAAGGGTATCATGCTATCTTCCGACAGCACGTTTAAAATCACAGGATTGACAAATATATCTGTCTCAGCTTTCCTGGGAAACTATGTCTTGATTATATTAAAGGCTAAAATCTTACTTGGCTACTTTCATTTTTTCACTTCACAACATTGGATCAGATTTGATTCACATCACATGTCTTATTGGTTACTGTCGTTTTAGATTCAATTAGATCAATAATGAGGGGATTTAATATGCTTTAAACTCCATCCATTTCCTTAAGTTCAACAATGTTCCCATAAATTTTGGTACTTACCACAGCTGTCTTTGAATTTATTCCCAGGTTTTGAAGAATTATGGACTCGTGGATTTGCATCAAGAAGAGCCTTATAATGATATCACTCTGAAGATTACTCCTAAACTCTTAAAAGGACAATTCTCAGGCTGAAAATGCCCTGGTAGTTAGTGTAAATAGGTACGTGATTCTTGTTTTTATTTTCTATATCTTGAATATGCTCAAGTCGACCGGTTGTTATCGATTCTTTCTAATTATCATCTTATTGTTTGCAATGCAGGTAAATTTGTATACTAGCCGGATTCCTATGATTCAGAAAGACATCAGCAGTTTCAGAATCAGCACTCAAGTTAAAGCTTGTTCAATTTTAGGCAATCCATGGCGGGTTTTTTTTTTTTTTTTTTTTTTTTTTTTTTTTTTTTTTTTTTTTTTTTTTTTTTTTTGTTTTTGCTATCCTTTTTGTTTTTTTTTTTTTTTTTTTTTTTTAAGGTTTATGAGTTATAACTTATGAACTCTGTTACGTGTTTATTCCTGCTATCCTTTTTAGCCATGTACGCTGGGAAGTATTTATTTTTCTTCGCACAATTTGTAATTTTTTGTCAGTGGCAGTAATTGTTCATGCAACTAATTTGCCATAAACTTTAGATTTATGGGTTTTGGGTAGGGATGTCAACTTTACTCACGGGTTTAGAGCCATGCGGGTAAAACCTGAAACGAGGATGAGGATTCTTAATTTTTTCGGGTTTGGGTTCGAGGATTTTTTAAAATCTTCAAAGTAGTTCGGGACGGTTATGTGATTACTATTTTTATTTCCGAACTTGTTTCGAAAATATTATCAATAATAAAATAATAATATTATTAATATGGATATTAATAGTAATATTAATATTATCATTAATAATAATAGATAATAATAAGTTTTGGTTTGAAAAAATCTCCGAACTCGTTCACGTTTTGCACTATTAATATTTTTGAGGCATGGGGCGAGGATGTGAAGTTGATCTTCGTGGTTTCGTTTTCAGGCGGAGATCAGGGCGGGGATGGGGATAGGGATGGGAAATCCGTCATATTGCCATCCCTAGTTTCGGGCTTAGACTTCAGATTTGGTGCTGACCTTCACAATCTTTTCAAGAACAATTACAATTGTCTAGTTTTAGCTACATGCGGGGTGCCATTTTATTCCAAATTGTAGTAATTATCACTAGTACAAGGGTAACAACAGATCATGGAAATAAAACAATAATCCTGAAAATGCGAAGCAAAGAAATTATTTTGCAATTTATTACATAATTGCATGAAGTATATGTGATACACATAAATACTAATTATATAATAAAAATTTAAAATTTGATTTTCTAAAAAAATATTTTGAATCTTTTTGTGATTTATCTGTGTTTAATATCTTGTTATATTAGATGAATAAATTAATTAAGAATTTTTATAATTTACTTTCAAAATTGTTTCTCAAATTAAAATTCAAACGATTGATTTTATGTTATATAATAAATTATAATGAATATAATATATAGAACAAAATGAACTGAAACAAATTTAAAAAAAAATATCTATCTAAACACCACATATAAGACATAATATCTTAAAAATCAACTAAATTATGATTTTATCAATGCATAAATCATAATTTACAAAATGGATTCAGAAAGCTATTCTCAAAACAATGGACAAATAATAATTATTCGTCTAGATGAGATATTTTGGAGTTATAATTCTCTAGTACAACACTAGAACCTGCTGGGAAAGACTCATATGAGACTTTCCATTTCTTTTAGCTTAGGAGGCCAGATATGAATGTCACAGAAATTCATCAAGTATCCTCCACTAAATGAAACACCTCTTGTTGTTTCATTTCCTGAAGATGATATCTCCACGAGAAGAGTATGGGGATATGAGTCTGTTTCACAAAGATAGACAAAGTTAATTTTTCATTTAAGTTTTATCAAAACACAGTTAACGGATCTTTCCTGTTGAATATGATGACAAGAAAAACTACATGATTTGCAGAAGAAATATTTGAAAAGAAAAAAATCTTATGTGGAATAGCAAGCAGCCGGGAGAATAAAGAAACTCGCCGAAAATTCTATAACATAGATCATATTGGGAAATGGTTAGAAGGGATCTGCCCGGATGTGGGGACCCGGACGCTAATCATCTTCTTAATCATCTTTGGGAATAATTGGATCAATTCAATAACCTTGGGTCTAATTTTTTATTTTATACAAATGCGGAACATATCACAATAAATCTGATCTTAAACATCAAGATAAAAGTACAAGTCTTTTGCAAGTACATTAAAATCAAACTAGGGTTCAACTACTATATATCAATAAATCTGATCTTAAACATCAACATAAAAGTACAAGTCTTTTACAAGTACATTAAAATCAAACTAGGGTTCAACTACTATATATCAAGTGCTGAAGCCTATTCTACTTCTGGGTCCGAATCTCCACGCTAACTGTACTCTCTCATCCTCTTCGTGACCTTGATCATGTCCCACCTGTTGTCATGCACACATACAAACACAACAACAGCCGGATAACTCCGGTGAGAAATATATTCCCAGTATAAACCATGTATACATGCATTTCATATAAACAGATACGAAAGCATAAAACATTTATAAACATGAATCGTAATCTACGAAACATAAATCAATACAAATCTGTAAAATCAATTATAATCTACGAATCATAAATCAATACAATTCTGTAAAATCAAACTCTTTGACTCTAATTCTCTGACTCGACTCTTCCTAATCTAGGGATCCCAATTTGAATAAGAACGTAACAAATCTCCCACCTACTCTCCCGTTCGCGGTGGCGGTACGTCCCTATTCCTGGACTTTGGTCTACTCTATATCGAATACTCCGCAATAGGGTCTACTCCGACTCCTAGGCACATCGATAAACCAAATGTCCAGTGTCTTGGCAAATCAACCGAAGACTTGGCATATCCGCCAAATTCTAGGCACATCTGCCTTGGCACTTCTGCCAATGACTAATCTGACAATGTAAAATGGGCCAGTGACCACTCTGCCACAATCTGGCCCCTCTGTCAATGACTCTCGCTCAATAACTATCCGCTATCCTCTGCTTTTCTATAAATCAATAGAATAAGCATACTCATTCAAATAATATAGAGGTATGAAAACAATAACATACAAGTATGTGGTTTAGGGAAACTCAAGTTAAATCTAACTTGAGTTGCATCTACCGATTCACATTGATTTATACCCTTCTTTATGTCAATCTGATGAAGTCGAAGTCTCGAATTCGAAGCCTGTCAATACTCAATCTGGCAATGACAATATCAAGGAGTACAATATCAATATACCACTCAAATCAATACTGGTTATAATCAGAACTCAATCTAATTCTGTTTCAACTGCATAACAGCACAATTTCAATATACCAAGCAATACAAATATCAATAAATGCCAATCTCAACTCATAATCGATCGACAAACATAATCTGATATCAAATATGTATAATCTCAATCAACTCAACTCTGAAAAATAATAACAATTTCATACGATATCTGTTCTTCAATATGATTTCAATTATACGATGTCTAACATATTAAGAACACCATATATCAATTATAGCTGATTCCTTCAATATCATATTTCCAAATCATATCAAAACATACGAAAACTTACGTCCTTGTGAAGCCGTTGACGAGAGAAACACAGTACCAAACTCGGATTGAAGTTCTGATAACCGGTTCCTTCGAAATCACAATTCTAAGGTGAAATGAAGCTTTAGCTATGGATTCTCTCGATTCTTCTTCCTGCCACATCTGAAGGAAATGAAATTCATTTGATATATATATCATGCATATCCAAGCCATGTGGCTGTATCTTTAAGCAGCACGTCTCGCGCATATGCGCGACCCTCCGTGGCGCATATGCGCGAGACATTTTGTCTCGGCGCGTGTCTTCTCGGCAGCTCGTGCATATGCGCGCACTACCTCCGCGTACATGCGCGAAATTCTCTGGACTCGGCATTGTCAAGTGAACCTGCTCGCGCATATGCGCGCCCTCTCTTCGCGCATATGCGCGAGGTTCTCTGCCTGACTCGCGCATATGCGTGCCTCGTGTTGCTCATATGCACGAGGTGTTCTGTCCTCGCACATCACACATCCCATGCTATCTCGAATTGTGCCACCGAAATGGTCCGGCTATAATCACATCATTTCATACTCAATAATCTCGGATTAACAGAATACAAATCTCGGGTATCACACCGGAGTTCCCAAATAATAAAGTGCCACAATTCGGGAAGGAATTTCGGCTAAGAACTGACCGCAAATATCTTGCAGAAACAATACCAAGTGGTGAGGGACCACACAAACAATAATTTCCTCGAGGACCTTAAAAGCAAAAGATTCACCTGATTGAAATAATGAAGATAGGTGAGATGTGACTCACCACCACAAAAAGATAGGTCTACTAATAAATAAAATAATGGACCACTAACAAATGGAAGAGTGGACCACTCAACCATACACTACATGACGCTGCCAGCACAAACTGACAAGAAATAATTCAAAAGTTATTTACAAGTTCAAGTCCTAATTTGAAATCGAAGAAAACTTCTGTAATTATTAAGATAGAAGAAAGTTGAAGGAATCAATCATACTCTTCAATTTTATATAAAATAAATTTGTAATATTCTCTTTTTAGTATATGTGTGTTGTATTTCTGGCTACTATGAGTAGCTAAATAATTTATCTTATCGTCTATAGGAGGTAACTATTGTAATAATATTTAGTATGTTCAAATAAATTTATAAGTTTTGCCCTCTCATATATTTATTATTATATACTATGAGGTAAGAAACAAAATGAGGTTATATTAAGTGTTGTTGAAGGAATCTGCGTCAGGTACCATCAGTTGCGACTGTGTGGTTAGAATGTGAGGAACAGTCTGTAAAATTTAGTAGACATGACCTGACGACATTTTGGTCAAAAGGTATGCCATTTATTTTACCTTACAGAAGTCTGTAACAACGCCACATACTAAAATATAAAAAAATTAAATAAAAAATGAAAACAAGGGTAAAATTGTAAGTTAGACTAAATTAGGTCAAAATCTAAACAAAATGGACTATATCAAAACATTAGGGACTAAATCGAAAACACGTCAAAACATTAAGAAATAAATCGATAGTTTTCCCCAATTTTTTTTAAGATGTAGATTATCTAAGTATAATAAAAATATTATCATTAACGTTTCTATTTCTGTATAATTTTGGCTTGTGTTAGGAGGAAACTGGCCTCCTCTTGCTGATGAGGCAAAAATCGAGAATAAGGAGCAGAAGCAATTTTGGAATTGGTTCTTCTCTAGTCAAAGCAAGTGCTACTACATCAGCACTGTGTGAAGAGATGAGTTTCCTATTTTTTCTCTTTACTATTGTGCAAGAAACACTCCCACATTGTAATAATTGATTAGACTGCTTTGTTATTTCTATCTCGATGCCGCCGGAAAATTTATTTTTGAATTACTGGCTACGTCGTTGATGCGGCGCTTTTGGGTTTCTCACCCTTGGCTGTTGTATGTTTTCATTTAGGTATTCGACAAGACGAGTTTAAAACTATGATGGAATTCCTGTTGTGCTAAATTATATATCTTTTAAGCATCATGGTTCGATCGTTGTCTCATAATAGCAGCCATGGACTACATATGATTCGAGGCTTGCTAAACGCTAGCTCACAAGAAAACATACTATTGAGAAAGATGAATTGATACGTAGTAAGTTTAATATAATTGAACAGAAGCAATAAATAATCTCATGTAAAGCACAAATTGTAAGAAAAAATGACACATATCAATTCAAAAAGAGAAAAATAAACGTGTAGGAAACGACGACGGTCATTGCCTTCATATGTTGACAAAATATGCATATGGCGCCTCAACTTTAGAATAGTGAGATGCGCATGCGCCTCTTCTTTTGACTTTAGAGCTCCCGATAAACTCATCGATGATATGAGAAATGGCTATAAATAGCAGTGATTGAGGTTGTAGAACCCGTAACTTAGACTACGTATAAGCCATGCATAATTCTAGTATTTAAATTAAAATGATTTTTATTGCATGAGTTTCTAAATTTGATTATTTTACGTAGTAGTTTAAATTTTTATCATTTCAGTTATTTCAGTGAGGCCGGACTGGAGTTGAAGTTTGGAGATAAAATTTTAGATTCAAGAAACTTTTCCAGAATTTAATTTAGCTAGCAAGTAAGTTAATTTAAGTTATTAAGGAGGTTTGAGGATTTATTTAAGCAACTTGAGGTGAGTAGAAAATAAATTGGTTTAAGTTCCATAATTAAGGAATTAATTCACTAAATTATGTAAAGAATAAGTAAGGCTTTTAAGGGTTATAAATTTAGTAAATAATCAACAATTTCCCTTCATTTTTACACCAAATTTCGGCCACCCTTATGTCTAGACAACATCTCTTTGCCACCTCACCTTTGACCCTTTCTTTGTATTTAATTAGTAGGATAATTCTTTTATTTTTGGGAGCACCATTTAATTAATGATCAACCTTATCCTCACCTAGTCTAGATGGTATTATGATCGGCCACCTCACCCCAACAAGCACCAACAAAT
>NC_133315.1:13108264-13121967 GCF_012295235.1 Primulina huaijiensis | reverse complement strand
AATTTTACTATATTTACTCGTTATTTACGATATATGCATGTTGAGTCTTTAGACTCACTAGACTTGATTGTTGTAGGTACTGATGATGTCGGGATCGAGGGCGGGGACCAGTGAGCTAGCTCGAGTCGGCAGTAGTGGCACCCGAGGACCTCAGTTTCAGCACTTGCCATTTTGATGCTCAAATATTTTATTAGTTATTGAATACTTTAACTTGTTATTTTGGCAAGTAATAATTTCTTCCGCTGCTGTTTTGAACGTTAAATATTTTATCAGTTTTTGGTATGAATGAGGCACTCCATTTATTTTAAAAGAAAAATTTTAAATTTTCCGCAAATTTTCAAGTAAGGATTCTTAGGCTTCTACAGAGGTCCTTAAGTACATACCTCATAAAAACAAAATACACCATCTACATAGAGTGTTGGAGTTTTAGAAGGCTTCAATCGGAAGAAAACAGAAAACTTACGAATTATTCGATGACCAAAGATAACGCTTGAACCGCTTCCACGTATGGTTTATCATGTTTATAAAAATGCTACCCGAATCACCTGATCGGGTACCCGATTGTTTAAAAAAAAAAACATATGGGCTTATAATTGGACCGGTCCATTTTAAAAAATTGGAAAACCATTATGATGTTCATTTTTTTTTGTTAATAAATTTACATCTTTATGCAGGAGATGAAACATTCCAGATGATATGTTGGAAACTTAATTTCGGATGTTTGAAAAACCGATTATTTATTGGAACTAACTGATCAAATATTCGATCTATACAGCTTGCCTAACTGAAGAGTATCGCGCAACCGAACCTAGCTGAACTGAACTTTCGAAGAAAACCAAATGATCAGTTGGAAACTGATCAGTTGAACTTAATTGAATTCTCGAAGACATCTGACTGATCAGTTGGAAACCGATCAGTTGATATATTCAGCCGTATGCTTCCTTCAACTGAACATGTCTCGGGAAAGAACGATCAACCGACAAAGAGACATAAAGATTGCAACACCACACTTAAATCAATACAGCTTAGAACAACGCATTTTGGCGAAAGCATTTAAGACGCCGCATCACAATAAATGAAAGAAACAATATCCAAGGAATAATCAAGTAAAAAATCAACGGATACAAATATTCAAATTCATTTCAAGTTACCGTTGGAAAGGAAGCATATAAATAAGTGAACAAAGCAGCTGAGAATTAGAACCAAAAACGAATTATTGAAGCTTGCTGTTACGCTGCAAAAATCACAATTCACAGCTCACGTATATCAGATATATCAGTAGCATCGAAAGCTACACTTTGAGCGTGTTAGCACTTTGTAATTCAATCAAGAATATATCAGTTGTGCTAAGATTAGTCACGAACTGATAAAAGCTGTTGTATGCTAAGAGTTTCAGTTTTGGCAGTGTTAAGTCCAAACTGAAGTGGGTCAGTACAAGTCTTGTATTCGATCAAAGTCTTTTAGTGGAAATCCTATCCTTGAGATAGAAGGGGTGACGTAGGAGTGATTGAAATCTCCGAACATCCAGAAACAATCCTTGCGTACTTTATTTCAGTTCTGTATTCTATCTTTCAGTCAGTTATTTTCCGCAACTACTCTTAGTTTAACTGATTGTCATTGACCAACAAGATTCCGAGAATCAGTTTGTCACCAAACTGAATTCAAAATTCGAAAAGATTCATTTTAATTGTGAGTGTTTATTCAACCCCCCCTTCTAAACACTCTTGATACGTTAATCGATCCTATCAAGTGGTATCAGAGCGGTTGAATCTTGTTCTTGAATACTTTTGATCTATAAACTTGCTAGCATGACTTCATTCAACAAAATCCCTATGTTCTCCAGAGAAGAATTTGATGATTGGAAAATCAGAATGCAGGCTCATTTAGCTGCACAAGATGATGACATGTGGTATGTCATAACTGATGGACCCATGAAGATTCTGAAAACTAATACAGCAGTTGCCATAACAGAAGGGGCACCACAAAGAATAGAAAAGCCCAGAGAAGAATGGACAACTGAAGATAAAAGAAAAGCCAATCTTGATAATGTGGCTAAAGACATTCTGTACAAGACGCTGGACAAAATAACTTTCAGCAAAATAAAGATGTGTAAGACAGCCAAAGAAATTTGGGAAAAGCTGATCCAGCTTTGTGAAGGAAATGATCAAACCAAGGAAAATAAACTTTCAGTTGCAGTTCAGAAGTTTGATAATATCAAAATGAAAGCAGGAGAATCAATGCACGAGTATGATGAAAGAGTAAGCAGTATCATCAATGAGTTAAATGCACTTGGAAAAGTGTATACAAACAAAGAGGTTGCACTGAAGGTAATGAGAGGTCTTCCCAAAGAATGAGATGTCAAAACTATGGCAATGAGAGAATCCAAAAACCTGAACCAGATTGAACTTCATGATCTATTTGCTGATCTTAAAGCTTATGAGTTCGAACTGCAAACCAGAGAAGGAGAACCATCCACACCAGCAGCCACAACTGCTCTAGCTGCTGTCAGAACAGAACCAACTAGTTCAGTTGTGAAATCTGCTGATCAGTTAAGCAATGATGCTATGTCACTATTCATCAAAAAGTTTGGAAGGTTCATGAGAAAGAATCAAGGAAACTTTCAGAAGTCATACCAAAGAAACAACTCCAAAGATGAAACAAATGCTTGTTACAATTGTGGCAAATCAGGCCACTTCATTGCTGACTGTCCTAAACCCAAGAAGGACAGTCAAGGCTCAACTGATAGAAGAAAGAAATCATATGAGAACAAAAGAAAATCCAAGGATGATAAGAAGTTCCTCAGAAAGAAACATGAGGTACTCTTAGCCGAAAAAAGCAAATCTAAATGGGCAGAAACTGACAGTGAGGAGTCAGAACCAGAAAGCTCATGCAGCACTAGTGATGATGAGGAAGACAAGTGCCTGATGGCTAATGATGCAGAAGAAGAATCATCTAGTCAACATGTATTTGATTTCAGCTCAACTGACTTTACACGAGAAGAACTCATTCTAACACTACATGATATGGTAAATGAATATCAAAAGCTTGCATCATTATTCGAAAAAATCAAAGCAAAGCAAACTGATCCCACAGACAATAAAACCAAAACTGATGAATCAGTTGACGGGTTGAGTCTGAAAAGGGAAATTGCTGAGTTAAAAGCAGAAAGAAACAAAGATCAGTTATTAATCCAAAAGTTGATTCTTGAAAACTCAAAACAGACTGAGCTCATTCAATCTTGGAACAAGTCATCTACTGCACTAAATGAAATGCAGAATTCACAAAAATCAGTTTCTGATAAAACTGGTTTAGGGTTCAACACTCACGGAGAAATGTGTCCAAATGACACTCAACCAAAGCTAAAAATAGACAAAGGGAAATATATTCACTTTGTTAAATCAGCAGTAGTACAAGAACAAATTGAGCCTAGTAAGCTGATTGAGCAATCTACGGTAAATATGAACAAGGCTAGAAGATATGGGATTGTTTATAGTCAAAAATCCTCAACTGATTCACAAAGTCTGTCATCAAAGAGGTTTCACAAAAACTACTCAAATAGCTACTTCAATTACTATAACTGCAAGCCAGTACAGAAGAGATACAGACTAAACAATCAGTTGAATAAACCTAAAATACATAATGTATCATCTGTACACTACACACCATGCACACAAAAGCCGAGAAAAACAATTTGGAATACAAATACTTGAAATTCTATTAGACTAATTCAAGTGTGGGTTCCTAAGGGATTAATCAGCTCAGTACCCAAATAAATATGGGTACCAAGTTTTATTATGTGTGTGATTGCAGATAACAGGTACAAACAAGAACTCAATATGGTATTTGGACAGTGGATGTTCGCGACACATGACAGGAGATGCAAGTGTGCTATCTCAACTGACCAAATACAGTGGTCCAAACATCAGTTTCGGGGACAATTCCAAAGGTAGAAATGTGGGTAAGGGTAAGCTTATCCATGGTAACTTAACTTTTAAAGATGTTCTATTAGTAGAAAACCTGAATTATAACTTGATTAGTATCAGTCAATTATGCGACAGTGGATTCTCAGTACAATTTGACAAAAATTCATGTTTAGTCAAAACTTCAACTGATGAAATCATACTAACTGACAAACGTTGTGGAAACACATATAAGGTCAGTTGGAATGATCAAACTTATGCACCAGTTTGTTGTATTGCTTCCAAGTCATCTAAAAACTGGTTGTGGCATAAGAGACTAAATCATTTAAACTTTAAAACCATTGCCTATCTGAGTAAACATGAACTTGTAACTGGTTTGCCCAAAATAGATTTTTCAAAAGAAAAACTTTGCTCAGCATGTCAGTATGGTAAACAAATATGATCTTCTTTTAAAAACAAGGGTTGTAAATCTTCATCCCGATGCTTAGAACTGTTGCACATGGATCTTTTTGGTCCTATACCAGTCATGAGCTTAGGGGGAATGAAATACACCTTGGTGGTCGTAGATGACTTTTCAAGATTTACTTGGGTTATTTTTCTCAAATCCAAGGACCATGCTGCTTCACAACTGATAAAACTCTTCAAAAGACTTTTAAATGAAAAATCAGTTGGAATTGATCGAATCAGATCTGATCGAGGAACTGAATTCATCAATCAAACTCTTTCAAATTTTCTAGAAAATGCTGGAATTAAGCATGATGTGGGGACCCGGACGCTAATCATGTTCTTAATCGTCATTGGGACTAATTAATCAATTCTAATAAACAGGGTCTAATTTTTTTTTTTTCAAATATAATATCAAATGCGGAACGTAATGGAATCACTCTACTATACATATCAGTATAAAAGTAAAGTACAAGTCTTGTACTTTATACAATCAATTACAAACTAAGGTTCAACTACTAAAGATCAAGTGTTCAACCCTATCTCAGATCCAGTCCGTAGTCTCCACTCTAATCACGATCTCTCTTTTCATCTCCTCGACCCTGAACCTGTCCCACCTGTTGTCATGCACACATACAAACACGACAACAGCCGGATAACTCCGGTGAGAATAAATCCCATTATAAATCAACGAAACATGCAATCATATAATTAATATAAAGCATGAAGCAGATATCAGATATATATCGAAATCTGAAACATAATTAATATCAAACTATCAATCATACTCGTGACTCCACGACTCAGACTAGACTCAATCCTAGTCTAGGGATCCCGGTTTCCAGACGTTGGTATTCCTATATCGACCAACATTAATAGAAGAAACTCCGATTCTATCCATGTCGATATAACCAAACATCCAGTGTCTTGACCTATCCGTCACAGACTGTGGCACTATCGCCAATACACTATCTTGTGACATCGTACAATGTGCCCGTGGCGATCCCGCCACTATCAGGTACTTCTGTCACAAGATCACTCGTCTAATATTCGTCTAACACATGCTCTCTATACATCAATAGAACAAGCATATCAAATCAAATCAATGCAATTAATAACAAATAGTATGTGATTTAGGGAAACACAAGTATATCCTACTAGTGTCGATCTCCCAATACCACATTGACTTATACCTTTCGTTTGTAGTCTCGGTCGGAAGAAACGGAAGTTTTGAACTCAAGATTGTCTCTGTAAATCTGAAAGGACATATCGAGAAGAATAATATCAACCGTCCATTCTCAATTCAATACTAATCTGATTAATCTGCTTTTAATTCAAATCATCGGCATAACGGCACAATTTCAATAACCCCGTCAACTCAGACAGCAATAGATATCAATTACAAATCATAACCAATATCCAATATAATCCATAATCCAACCATAATCCAAATCTGTCCAATACAACTCAATATAATCTGAAAAATTATAACAAATCCGTAATCAATCTGTTTCTTACTCTGACTTCGATTCTATGATGTCTAACATGTCAAGAACATCATATATGAATTTTATTCAATTCTGACAATAGCATAATTTCAACACATATCAAAACGTAACAAAACTTACGTCCAGTTGTAGCCCGCGTCGACAGGAACACCGTACTGAAGTCGGATTTAAAATCTAACGGGCGGATCGAAATATAAAGGCGTAAGGATTTTTCGCACAATTCTTCTGACCTTTTCTCGTGTTTTTGTTTGTTGAATTCTGAGGAAAACGTTTATATATATCAAATTGCATGATAAAGAAACGTAGCTCAATCTTTAGTCTGCACGTCTCGCGCTTATGCGCGACCTCTACCGGCGCATATGCGCAAGACCTACTGGTCTCGGCGTCAACCAAATTGACTACTCGCGCATATGCGCGCCCTAATCCCGCGCATATGCGCGACATTCTCTGGAATGAAATCTTAGCTACTGCGCACCTCGCGCATATGCGCGCCAACTCTTGGCGCATATGCGCCACATTCTCTGGACTCGGTATATGGCAATGCACCTCTTCGCGCATATGCGCGCCCTCAAGCCGCGCATGTGCGCGCAAAGTTCTGTCCGCGCAAAAAGCTTCTCGCACAGCTCGCGCATATGCGCGCTATCTCACCGCGCATATGCGCGAGACCTTCGGGTCTCACACCCCACTCAACTTATGTCATTCCAATTCCTTCCTCGAAGTGGTCCGTCTATCATCCGATCAATTTATAATTTAATCAATCTCAGATTACCGTGATAAAATCTCAGGCATTACACATGAGCTCTCAGCAGCCAGAACTCCTCAGCAAAATGGTGTAGCTGAGAGAAGAAATCGGACCCTTAAAGAAGCTGCTAGAACAATGCTTGCTGATTCTGGTATTTCTCAAAGGTTTTGGGCAGAGGCAGTAAACACTGCGTGTTATACTCAGAATAGATCAATGATTAATAAGAATCATATAAAAACACCATATGAGATCTGGCATGGAAGAAAAAGTATAATTACTTATTTCAAAATATTCGGCTGCAGATGTTTTATCCTTGATAATGGTAAAAATTATTTAAAAGCGTTTGATGCTAAATCTGCAGAGGGAATATTTCTTGGATACTCATCAGCTAGTATAGCCTATAGAGTCTTCAACAAGAAAACCCTAAATGTTGAAGAATCAGCTCATGTTGATTTCGATGAAACTGAACTAACTGATAAGCCAACTGATCAAGTTGAGCTAGCTGATCGATTTACAGATATCAGTTTGGAAGATGATAGCAAAAATGAAAGTCACAGCAATCAAAACAGATTTCAAACACCTGAACCAGAAGTACTGGACCAATCAGATGTACATAAAGTCGTTGCTGATGATCAGTTGATAGAGCATAATGATAACACTCAAATACCAGTTGACGAAGCACCAACTGAGACTGAAAATTGTGTTCAGTTACCAACTGAAGAAATTGCTGATACAACAAATACTGAGTACAGATGGAAAAAATCACACCCACCTGAACTGGTAATAGGAAATCCATCAGATCCAGTAAGAACTCGAAATCAAATGCTAAATTTATTTATCCATTCAGCTTTTGTTTCACAACTAGAACCGAAGAAAACTGATGAAGCTCTTGCTGATCCTAACTGGGTAAATGCAATGCAAGAAGAGCTAAATCAGTTCACTCATAACAATGTCTGGAACTTAGTTCCAAGACCAATTTCAAAAACTATTATAGGTACAAAATGGGTGTACAGGAACAAACTGAATGAAGACGGCTCAGTTGTACGCAACAAAGCAAGACTTGTGGCACAAGGATATAGGCAAGAAGAAGGAATTGACTATGATGAAACTTATGCACCAGTTGCAAGACTGGAGGCAATAAGAATCTTTCTTGCTTATGCATCACACAAGAACTTCAAAGTATACCAGATGGATGTGAAGAGTGCTTTCTTAAATGGTCAGCTGCAGGAAGAAGTATATGTTGAACAACCTCCAGGTTTTGTAAATCATAGTTTACCTGATTATGTTTATCATTCGAACAAAGCCTTGTATGGTCTTAAACAAGCTCCCAGAGCTTGGTATGAAACCCTTTCAAAATTTCTAACTGATCATGATTTTTCCGTAGGATCAGTTGATAAGACTTTGTTTAAATTTTCTAAAAATAATCATATCCTACTCGTTCAAATTTATGTTGATGACACTATATTTGGGTCAACTAAACCCAAATTGTGCGAAAAGTTTGCTAAGTTAATGCAGGACAAGTTTGAAATGAGCATGATGGGTGAACTGACATTCTTTCTTGGACTACAAGTGAAGCAACTGGAGACTGGTATATTCATCAGTCAGACTAAATATATAAAGGAATTGCTAAAGAAATTTGGAATGGAATCATGTTCAGCTGCAACCACTCCCATGAGCGCATCAGTTAAAATGGACACTGATCAAGGGGGAATATCAGTTGAGGCGACGCTGTACCGAGGTTTAATAGGTTCATTATTATACCTAACTGCTAGTCGTCCTGATATTGTTTTTGCAGTTTGTATGTGTGCCAGATTTCAAGCAAATCCTAAGCAATCACATTTCTCAGCTGCCAAAAGAATTTTGAAATATTTTAAGGGCACACAAAATGTCGGATTATGGTATCCTAAAGATTCTTCTTTCAATTTAGTTGGATATTCAGATGCAGATTATGCAGGATGTAAGCTAGATCGTAAAAGCACAAGTGGATCATGTCAGTTTCTTGGAGACCGACTGATTTCTTGGTTCAGCAAGAAGCAGACATCTATAGCTACCTCAACAACTGAAGCAGAATATCTAGCTGCTGGTAGTTGCTGTGCACAACTGATCTGGATCCAGCAACAACTGAGAGATTATGGAGTAATTACAAATGAATCGCCCATATTTTGTGACAATACGAGCACAATTGCCATTACCTATAATCCAGTTCTTCACTCAAGGACAAAGCATATAGATGTCAGACACCACTTCATTAGAGATCATGCTTTGAAGAAGGACATTCGACTGGAGTATATATCAACTGAGCAACAAGCAGTTGACATATTCACCAAACCATTACCCGAGACTAAGTTTTCTTACTTTCGCAATATTCTTGGTTTAATTGACTTGTCTTAAAATTTTTGTTGATGCTGTTTTACCAATAAAATTATTTGCAGAAAATAAGAACACAACAACAAATTGGAAATGATACTTTATTAAGAATAAAATCGATTCCGCATTACAGAAGATAACTTAGAACCAACTGAATCTTGCCATTATGTAATCCAATTATTCAACTCATAAATTCGAATTCTAGAAAATGATTCAGTTGTAGAAATCTTCTCAATTACATGTCATTCCTTCCATAACATTGCATGTAACAGAACATTGTCATCAACCAGGTCTGTAACATGCCTGACTTCAAAACGATCAATGTATTTTATCTGTTGCTGCTTGAGCACGAGAAAGAGCAGCACCACTATTACTTATCTTCTGCAAATCATGAATTTTGAACCATGTTGACATCACTTTCGTCAAGACATATTCCTCCATCGTGTTCTTCAACTCTTCTAAATAAGGACTTAATTGTTCGGTAACTTGAATATGCGTACTGTTGCATGCATCAGAATTACTTGAATCAGACATATTGAACTGTTATGATATCACATTTTATCTCTATAGTCCTTTTTATAGACAGATGACATTAAATGTTGAAGAAGCTAAAGAGTCTCGAGTCAACCGAAACGTTTTTCTCATTTACCCAGGCTTCTTATTTATCAGTTGTTCATTATTAACTGATAACAATTTGTCATTCATTACTTAATGCTTAACTGATTTCAGTTCATAGTCAACTGATAGAAGTTAATCTTTCATCAGTTCATCTGTTTAAAGTTCGCAATTCATATATATATAACAACTGATGAAGTTTGTCATTTGCAGGAAAGAGAAAAACAAAGTTAAGCTCATATAAATACTTTATTCAACCATAAATGTTTGCACGGATTACATCATCATATTTTTCCTCTACAACAATTATCCACATTTTCAACCGAACGGATAAAGGTCCGGTAGATGTCTTGTCAAAGCCCTGAGAACCAGCTATGCGCTTAAGAATTTTCAGCTCCTTTCGAAGCATTAGCTGATAGAGATGACCATCCTTGAATACGTCCACCCACACAGCTATGTTCAAGTGCTCCCGCAACTTTTTCATCTCTGCCACCAGTTCTGGAGTGGTAGTCTCTCCAGTGTTATACAAGAACTCAAGTTCTTGTAACTTCTCCCAGTACTTTTATCTTCTATCTCAGCCTTCCTGGCCTCCTGAGAAAACGTCGAAGCACTCGAGCTACTCGCACCAGCCATTTCTTTTATCTTAAATATTTCACTAATATGACTGAAACTAACTGTGTTACTTCTATTTATAGCCGAGAGTTATGGAAGCTGAAGGGCCGTGCACGTTCCAGCAAACAATAAATTCCTTAAGCTTTAAATTTATTTTTATATCGTCATTTTTAATTAATTTGCGCACCCATTAAGGGGGAATATTAGTTTTTATGAGGTTAACTGAGAAGACAATTGTTTGTAAATTCTCAACTGAAACGGATCAGTTTCACAACGGATCATGCAGTTGGTTGTTTTACAAATCTTCTCACATAAGTTAACAAATTAAAAAAACTTATTATATTCCAAATCAACTGGCGTGATTGCAGTTTCATAACGTGGCCTATTTTAAAACCACTCACTTTTTTCACACACGCTTATAGCACACGTACACATATTTTTATTCACATTTTTTGGACTGACACGTGTCCTATAATTCGAACAGTCACGAACATAAGTACTTTACCCGCCCCATTTCAGTTCTTCTTCTTTACGCTTATCCAAATTTCTCAGAGCAAAAACAAATTCAAGCATCCTCTTTCGCAGGAAATCATTCAGTTCAAATGGCAACCCAGATCCCAACTCATATGTTGAATGCTATGGCCATTGATTTTGACTCAGTTTTATCAGTTCAGGAAGCTGATGTTAAGAACGTTTTTCTGAAGATTGAATCTGCTGGTCTCAGAATGTTTTTGGGACAATCTTCCCAGGAGATCTATCCGAAGGAACTTCTTGATTTCTACTCCAATGGTCCTGTCAATCCCGATGGTATCATCACCTCTACTGTTAATGGTCAATTGTTGTCCTTATCTGAAGACTCTTTCGGAGAAATATTTTTGTTGCCGTCTGATGGATTGGCACACCTTGCTGAAATCAAAGCATCAGATGTTGAAGCTATGCAAACTCTTCTTTCTGCTGATGGACGGAAAATCAAGGTCTCTGAACCAAAGAAAGAACTGAAACATGAAGTTCAGTTACTGGCTGATATTGTAGCCAAAGGGCTATTGGCAAAGGCAGGATCCTTTGCTGCTTTAACTTTGGAAAAATTTCAGGCCCTTGCTGTTATTATGGCCGACCGACGACTCAACTGGAAGCACCTCATTTTCAACACTTTGAAGAACATGTTTCAATCCAACAAGTAGTCCAAGGGATTCGTTGTTCAGTTAAGCTACCTGATGAAAGTTAAAGGATTGGTGGCTGATGATTCGGAGAGATCATCCAAATTCAAAATTTTCAATGCCAAAAATGTGTTGCCACCCAAGGCCAAACTGGATCTCAATCCTGATCAGTTCATTAATATCAAAAAGGAAATTGGAGCTCAACAGGCTGCTCCCAAGTTTGTAAAAAGGGCAAAAGCGCTGACTCAACTGAAGACTACAAAGAGAAAGTTGATTATAAGTGAATCAGAATCGGAGAAAACTCTGTCTCCCCAGGTTGTCAAGAAGCCTAGAACTGAGAAGACAAAACCAATAGCTTCCCTGGAATCTATTCCTACTGAAAGGTTGAAATCATCGGACGCTCAACAACCTATTCAGGCTATTCCATTAAAAACCATTTCAGCTGAAGCCTCAGCAAAAGATCAGTTGCCTCGAACAACTGACCCATCAAAGAAGGAGTCAGTTAGGATCATGTCCTCTCTGAAAACAGTTAATCGCCCTATTTTCTTTGCTCCTGCTCGACCCAAGGGAATCTCTATTCGGGAGACAGTGGAAACTACTCGTTCAGGATTGAACATTCCACACATTCTCACCGACAACAAAGGGAAGGGCAAGTTGATTGAAGAGCCCAGGCCAACAAATGCAGTTCAAACCCATATCGACCTCATATGGGAACAGGTAAATGCATTTGCCACAACCATACTGAAAACTTATGACGCCTGGACTATGTACAAAACTCATACTTATGCAAAACAATTAAAGAGAAAGTCCCAACTGAAGAAGTTTATCAGGCTGGAAGAAATTGCCTTGAGGATAGTCAAAGCTGCCACTATCGTGCAGGCCTTGCAAAAAAAAATTATTTTTTTGATCTAATGAGAGCCAAAAAGTTGGCACAACTGGTTGAAGAGCTGAAGATCAACTACATTCCTACGAATCCAACTGCCTACAATGATCGAGCAGTGCTTACTCAATTGGATTCATATCTTACCTCTTTGCACTTACAGATAAAATTCTGGGAAAGAGATCAGGAATTGGTCATTCATGAAGGGCCTTCCGAAGAAGAAGAATCCACATCACCGAATAAAGAACAAGCTCAGGATATGCCTCGATCCTCTGTTGCTGATCCTCAAATGTACTCAGAAGCTGTCTTGACACTCGCCAATATTGATGAAATTATTCAGTCAGTGATTCAAGAATCTCAAACAGAGGAACTTGTTTCTGTCTCAGTTGATCACTCAACCGATCGAGCAGTTCTAGAGGATCCCGTCTTACCTGAAGAGCTTGTTCAGCCTACTGATGTGCCAGCACAGTCACCTGGTCAAGAAAATAATGAAAATGTGGAGGCTCAGTTGCTACATTCTGAAAATATTCCAACTGACGAGCCAGTCCTCGTTTAAGCTGAATCTCCAGCAAAAGCACCAGTTCTTGATGCTCCGACTGAAGATACCATAAATTTGCCTATTCAGCCGGACAATTCAGTTGCTACTCAGGATCTATCTTCTCCTCCCCCATATCAAATTGGAGTTGCTGAAATAATTGTTCCAGAACAGACCATTGCAGAGACAGTTATAACTGATAGGACCTTAGTGGTCTTTGATCCAGTCTCCGAAGGACAATCACCTGGAACTTCTGGACATTCACCACCTCATTCATCTAATGATCTTGAATTAGTTCTTGAAGAAATTTAAGATATTCAGAATAATATGCATAAAATTCTCGCTGCCATCTCTAACATTCAGCATACTCAACTCGCCCATTCTCTGAAACTCGAAGACAGCTGACTGATCAGTTGGAAACCGATCAGTTGATATTGTAGAACCCGTAACTTAGACTACGTATAAGCCATGCATAATTCTAGTATTTAAATTAAAATGATTTTTATTGCATAAGTATTTAAATTTAATTATTTTACGTAGTAGTTTAACTTTATCATTTCAGTTAATTCAGTGAGGCCGGACTGGAGTTGGAGCTCTGAGATAAAATTTAAGATTTAGAAAACATTCCCAGAATTTATTTTAGCTAGCAAGTAAGTTAATTTAAGTTAAATGAAGGTTTAAGGAATTATTTATACAACTTGAAGTGAGTAGGAAATAAGTTTATTTAAGTTCCATAATTAAGGGATAATTCACTAAATTAATTAAAGGATTAGTGAGGCTTTTAAGGGTTATAAATTTACTAGCTAGAAAATATTTCCCCTCCTTTTATTAGTGAATTTTCGGCCCTTAGATGATTAAGCAACATTGATATGCCAACTCACCCTTTGACCCATTCCTTGTTGTTTTAGCATGCTAATTTTTTT
>NC_133315.1:13036338-13106859 GCF_012295235.1 Primulina huaijiensis | reverse complement strand
TTCAGTTATTTAATTATATTACGTGCAAAAATACAAATTTTGAGATTTATGCGATATTATGCTTGTGGTCTTTACTATCATGCTTAAGTCCGGTCCCCAGTATCGGCCCGGTCAGCAGTTTCCGGTCAGTTCAGTTGTTTCACCCAGTACTGTGGCAGTAGTCTGATCAGACGTAAATCCGATCCCCAGTATCGGTCCGGTCACCAGTATCGGTCAGCTCAGTTCAGGGACCACTTGCGTAGACCATAATCTCACAGAAAATTATTATATGCTATTTCAGTACAGGGCTCCAAGGAGCAAACAGTTTCACTATGATTTTCAGTTCAGCTATGCACGTATTATAATTAATCATGACACGACATTTTACGATATACCTCATGACATGAAATTTTACTCCCATGCAATTTTACTATATTTACTCGTTATTTACGATATATGCATGTTGAGTCTTTAGATTCACTAGACTTGATTGTTGTAGGTAATGATGATGTGGGGATCGAGGGCGGGGACCAGTGAGCTAGCTCGAGTCGGCAGTAGTGGCACCCGAGGACCTCAGTTTCAGCACTTGCCATTTTGATGCTCAAATATTTTATTAGTTATTGAATACTTTAACTTGTTATTTTGGCAAGTAATAATTTCTTCCGCTGCTGTTTTGAATGTTAAATACTTTATCAGTTTTTGGTATGAATGAGGCACTCCATTTATTTTAAAAGAAAAATTTTAAATTTTCCGCAAATTTTCAAGTAAGGATTTTTAGGCCTCTACAGATATATTCAGCCGTATGCTTCCTTCAACTGAACATGTCTCGGGAAAGAACGATCAACCGACAAAGAGACATAAAGATTGCAACGCCACACTTAAATCAATACAACTTAGAATAACGCATTTCGGCGAAAACAGTTAAGACACCGCATCACAATAAAAGAAGGAAACAATATCCAAGGAATAATCAAGTAAAAAATCAACGGATACAAAGATTCAAATTCATCTCAAGTTACCGTTGGAAAGGAAGCATATAAATAAGTGAACAAAGCAGCTGAGAATTAGAACCAAAAACGCATTATTGAAGCTTGCTGTTACGCTGCAAAAATCACAATTCACAGCTCACGTATATCAGATATATCATTAGTATCTAAAGCTACACTTTGAGCGTGTTAGCACTTTGTAATTCAATCAAGAATATATCATTTGTGCTAAGATCAGTCACGAACTGATAAAAGCTGTTGTATGCTAAAAGTTTCAGTTTTGGCAGTGTTAAGTCCAAACTGAAGTGGGTCAGTACAAGTCTTGTATTCGATCAAAGTCTTTTAGTGGAAATCCTATCCTTGAGATAGAAGGGGTGACGTAGGAGTGATTGAAATCTCCGAACATCCAGAAACAATCCTTGCGTACTTTATTTCAGTTCTGTATTCTATCTTTCAGTCAGTTATTTTCCGCAACTACTCTTAGTTTAACTGATTGTCATTGACCAACAAGATTCCGAGAATTAGTTTGTCACCAAACTGAATTCTAAATTCGAAAAGATTCATTTTAATTGTGAGTGTTTATTCAACCCCTCCCCCCCTTCTAAACACTCTTGATACGTTAATCGATCCTATCATGATATTTTGAAAGTCAAACAAGAAGTTGATTCTGATTTTTTTATGTGAAGATCTAAGTTGGATTTCAAGATTAGACTTGTTAATTTCTTATATATGCATCTAAATAGTTTATGCTCGATTTTTTTGTGTTTAACTTTTGTAGACATTCACGAGACAATATTATTTTTGATAAGCATATTTTCTCGTCACACATTATTTGATAGGCACAAAATGATAAAATGTTATTTTGTCAACAAAAAAAAAACCCGAACCCGACCCCTACCCGAGCCTGACCTTATCGAGTACCCGAAAAGCGGATATTGTCCAGAATCGGATCGGGTTCGGGTAATGAAAATGCTACCCGAAAAAATCGGGTACTCGATCTGAACTACCCGAAACCCGACCCTTGCCCACCCCTAGCCGTGATACCTCTGCTTTGAAAATATTTGTTTTCATTTTCTGAAAAACATATGTCATGAACTTTTGGAAAAAATTATTTCTGATAATTTGCGTAAGAATCATGAAATTTGAAGGTCAGATATAATAATTTTAAGAAACTTACATGAGAATTTTGTTCTCGGTTGCACTTTAAAATTCTTCTTTGAAGTGTTGAAGATGATAATTTATTTTTGAATTTTTATATGAAATGAGAAATTTTTTAGAGCAAATCATTCTGAAGAACACTTTCATGAAGATGAAATGGAAAGTTTTGCATTCAATAGTTTCAATGCAATCATGTGCATGTGATGTATTAAATTATTAAAATTAGAGATCCACGTATCATTGAAGACAATTGTGACAATTGTCAGTAAATAATTAATTTTTTTAAAAAAATAATAATAAAATATGTTTTGTAAAATTTTCATAAATGAACCTTATATTCATTCTTATTCTGGAAATTAAATACCTCTTTTTATTAGTTCAGTAATTTGTAGATGGTATATAGGTTGGAAACCAATAATCTCCATGTGTGCGAAAGCCACTAAAGAAACATTTGGTAAAACAATGCCACGTATCAGATTCAATTGTATTCCAAGCCTCAGATGGTATCAGAGCCATGGAAATAGTTTTGGAGTTAAAACTACAGAATCTTCGGTACCTCTTCATAATGAAGAAATGGTTATAAGATTATTGAATAATAAAGATATTTTACCTTATAGGAAAAATTACAGATTTATTCATATAAGTTTAATACAAATTGCTTTTAGACCTTTAACCTTAGAAGGTTTACCAGAAACCTTTATAGCAGCTTTAAGAGATGGTAGAAATTTAAATTGAAAACAATCTCTAATGAGAATAATTCAATCTAGTCTGGCTCATGGTCCAGTATATTTTGATGTTTATCCAAATTTATCTTTATCTCTGTCTGATATTAATATATTAGATTCTTTAACATTAAATGTTAAAACTCATGGTTATAATTATACTCCTGGTACAGAAGTTATATGTATCTGTTATCATCTTTATTATAAACCATTATTTACACTAAATCCTATGTGTAAAAAAATTGATAATAAATTAAATGAAACTATTCTTATAGAAACTAATTTTAATAAATCTAATATTACAACTCGTATATCTATAAAATGGGAAGAAATTGAATTTCCAGAAAATTGGATAATTGAACAAGCTGTTCCTAGAAATCCTATAATAAAGAGAGATTTACAGCAAGTTATTCAAAATAATGAAGGATCTGTTCAAATACAGTTTAATAATGAACAAAGAAGATTATTACCCTCTTCTGTTTATGCTAGATCAATATCTAGTCATTCTTTTATTTCATCTCTAGATTATATGGTGGATATTCCACAGACTTCTAGAGCTTCTACTTCTCAGATAAGAGAAGAAGAATCTTCTGTACAAGATACAGTAGATGATTTAATTATAAATCAAAATAATATTGTTCATAAAAGCAATTTTCAAAAAGTTAAAGAAACTGATACAGTTTCAGAAATGAATTTTAGTATTTAATGGATAAAAAACCAAAAATTGATTTTACTAAAGGATCTTTTGCTAGAGCAAAGATCAATGCAGAATTTTATCAACCCAAATGAGAATCTTTCAGAAAATGGTATTTTAAAAGCTTTTCTGAAGAAGAATTCAAATATATTGTTACAGAATTTTATAAATACTGTGAAAATCAAAACAAATTAATACATTTTGCTCCTTGATTTTTTAAAACTTTTATTATTGATTATATTTCTGTTCTAGAAAGAACTTATAAACTTTCTTCTGGATTGATTCAAAAATCAGTTTATCCTCCTCAGCAACCTTTTCTTATAGAAAAAAATAATAAAGTTTTAAATTTTACTGCTTTTTCAAAACTATTTGAAAATGATATGTTACAGATAACTGTTAAACATATTAACCAGATAATTGAAAATCAAAATTATACAAATTTATATTTAACTATAATAGGAGAAGAAATACATTCTCTAAAAAATAGAATAGATAAGATAGTCATAACTATTAATCAAATTAAACCAGATGTTCATATACAAGAACAAGAAACTAATATTATTTCTATTGCAAGTTCTTCTATTCAATCCCCTCCAGATATTAAAAATTTTAAATTTAAATCTTCTGTTTCTGATATAGAAAAATTATTAGAAGAAAAAATTTAAAAATCTTAATATACATACTCTTAATGAAGAGTTTGAAAATAATCATATTTCTGATGAAAAAATTAATAAAATTAAATGGACAGATAGACCTACCCAAAATAAATATTATTATGATAGACCAACTCCCATGTATGTTCATATAGAAGAACAAGAATATATATTTTCTAATAGTTATAATGGGAAAATTATTTATGAATGGAATATTGATGGTTTTAGTGATAAGCAGATTTATAATACTGCTCACATAATGCTTATGTATAGTACTGTATGTAAAACATCAGGAAATAATGATAAAAATATTGCTAAAATGATAATAGCAGGATTTACTAGTCAACTTAAAGATTGGTGGGATAATTATTTACATTACTCCCATAAAGATGAGATTTTAAATTCAATAAAAATTGAAGATAATATTCAACTAGAGAATGCAGTATATTAATTAATAATGACTATGATTGAACATTTTACTGGTAAATTTACTGATAATAGTGACCAAATTTGTACTTTATTAAGTAATCTAAAATGTAAAATGATAAAAATAAAAATTGTACATTAATTAAATGTTTTATAATATAATTATATAGTTTTTTTTTATTAAATGTTTAAATATTATATGTTTTGTAATAAATTGTATAAAATATAAGTTGTTGTGTAATTAAAAGTTTTTACTATTTTTTACAGGCTCGATAAAACAAGAATAAACTTGGCGTTACAAATGGGATTAAGATGATTCTTGGACCTGTAGAAAGTTGATTATAATATCTACAATATTGTTGACAAGCATGAGATAAAAATCCTCTCACAATTGAGATCAAATTAAGCAACAAATAAAGTTATCAAAGGAGTGACAGTTTTACCATGCTCTAGTATTTTGACCATATCTCTCAAATTACTTGGTCAAATGGTTTGAAAAAAATACCACAACTAGACAACTCAATTATACACATGTTTCTTTTTCTGTGAAGAAGCAAATTCAGATATGAAGATTTTCAAAAGTGATGTGGAATATAATATAATATCTTGGAACACCAATGAAGACTAATGTGTAAAAAAATAATATTTTATTTGTGGTTGTCGCCCCAACTTTGGCTATAAATAGGGGTGCATTGTAATGTATTGAGATATCCCTCATTCTATGAACAAACTTTTGAGTTCATAATATTTCTCTCTATATTTTTCCTTTATTTCTTCATTTAAATACAATTAGCATGTTAATTTCATATTCAAAGTTTTACACTTTGAATAATGAATAGCTATCTTCCTAAAGTTGAGATGATAAGGTGAAACTCTTGGAATGATAATAAGGTTATTAAAAGGTAAGAATCTATGTTTTATATTATTTAATCATTATTTATTGTTTATGTTATATTTATTTCTTTAAGCATTTTTATACCCTACTTATGAGTGGGAGTTTTGATTTATTGTTGCTATATGTTACACTAAATTCTTGGAACCATTTAAATGTTAGTTTGGTATTACCAACCATTTAAAGTGGGAAGCTTGATTTAGTGTTTACAAATATATATAGCACAATAAATACATGACCACATTTATAAGTTTTGGTATATATTATATACTTATAAGATAATAATTTATAACAAAATATAAATACGATTATTTAATATATTGGAACCATTTTATTAATTGGATTTCAATATTGTTCGTTAATGTTAACTTTAATAAAATATCAAGAGTGGATCCTTTAATCTCAACTACTTAAATTAAAATTTGACCAATTAAAATTTACTCATTAAAGATTCAAACAATTAAAATTAAAAAGAAACAAAAACAAAATCAAAACAAAAAGACATTGTAGTAGACTTGTAATTACCTTAGCTTCCCTGTGGATACGATATCGGACTCACCGAATTATACTACTTGTGGACAACCTGCTCTTGAGAGTGCAACAATCAAAGTGACAACATAAAACACTTACTGATTTTAGATGGTATAAAGATTCTTTTTATCTCGTATTTATGAGATACTAGACTGTAATAATAGTCTTTGGAAAGGCAAATTCATATATGGATTACCTTTCTTATTTGCAGAAAGAATCAGAAAAGTATTCAGAAAGAAAGACATAAATATTCCTTATGAAAATTATACTTATTGTAAACTAATTAGTATTTGTATTCAAGAGGTTTTAGCTCTCTATAATGAATTAAAATTAAATAATCAAATTAAGAGACAAAATTTACTTGAGAGAAAACAATTAGAAAAATTTTGTGATCAATTTGGTATGGACCTACCTAATAAAGGTAAGAAGAAAATAAAAGACAAAGACGAAAGACCTTATAGGAAGAAAAGACATTTGTCTAATAGACAAAAAGATAGAAAGAAGAAAAGAAAAGAAAGCCATGAATTAGGGAAAGCTGAAAATTGTAAAGCTAAAAATAAACTAATTATTTGTAGAAAATGTAAAAAGTCAGGACATTATGCTAATCAATGTTGGGCTAAAAAAAATTAATAATTTAGACATAGAAGAAAATCTTAAAGATAAAATCAATAAAATAATAATGGATTCTAATCAGAATTCAGATAGGGAATATGAGAATAGCTCAGAATTTAGTTCAGAATTTTATAATTAAGAAGATATAATAGAAAATAAATCTTTTAATTCTGATAAAGAATGTGATAATTGTATACAAGGAGAATCTTGTATCAATCATTTAAGTGAAACTGGAAATGATGAGTTTTATAAACTTATGTCACAATTTCAGGATTTAAATATTAATGTCTTAACTAATAATAATATTTTAGAATTCCTTAAAATGATTAATGATCCAATATTAAAATCTACAATAATAGATCAAATGGAAAATACTGATTCAACAAGTAGTAACAGTAACATTCTTGTTAAACAAGAACAATCTTATACTTTGAAAGAAGTAAAAAATCTTTTACAACAAAAATATAATAAACAAAATCCTGTTACTATAGAAGATTTAGTTACAGAGATTAATAATCTTAAAGAACAAATAAAAATTTTACATCATAATAATAATCATCTAAGTTATCGTATCTCAGTTATTGAAAATAATAAAGAAGAAAATGACAGTAGTCAAAATATTTCATTTTCTGATAATAATCATTTATCTGTTTTAAGTATGATCATATCTCAAAAATGGTATTCTAATATTACTTTATTAATAGATAATTCTTATAAAAATAATTTTATTGCCATGATAGATAGTGGTCAGATTTAAATGTAATACAGAAAGGATTAATTCCTACTAAGTATTTTCATAAAACTACACATTCTCCCTCTCATGCTGGAGGAGAACCTTTAAAAATAAATTATAAATTACCAAAAGCTTATATTTGTAAAGATAAAATCTGTATTCAAATCAGTTTTTTATTAGCAAAAGATATTTCTAGCCAATTAATACTTGGTTTACCTTTTATTTATCAAATATATCTTTTAAAACATGTTGATGAAACAGGTATTACAGAAACTTATCAAGGTAATCCTATTTCTTTTAAGTTTATAACTAAACCAGTTCATAAAATTTTAAATGAATTACAAGAAAAGATTAATAGAAAAACTTTTCAGATCAACTCTTTAAAAGAAGAAGTTAAAATTTTAACTATAGATGATAAATTAAAAAATCCTAAATTACAGGATAAGATTTATTTATAATAAATTTTCATTAGAAATATGTAATGATCTTCCAAATGCTTTTTGGAATAGAAAGAAACATATAATTTCTCTTCCATATGAAGAAGATTTTAAGGAAATTAATATTCCTACCACGGCTCGTCCTTGTCAAATGAATTCTGAATATTTAGAATTACGTAAAAAAGAAATTCATTCTTTATTAGAAAAAGGTTTAATAACACTTTCTCAATCTCCTTGGTCTTGTACTGCTTTCTATGTAAATAAACATTCTGAGCAGGAAAGAGGAGTACCTAGATTAGTAATAAAATATAAACTCTTAAATGAGGTTTTAAAATGGATTAGGCATCCTATTCATAATAAAAAGATTTATTAGATAGACTAGTTAATGCAATCGTTTTTTCTAAATTTAATTTAAAACCAGGATTTTGGCAGATTCGAATACAAGAATCTGATAGATATAAAACTGTTTTTAATGTTCTTATAGGACATTATGAATGGACAGTAATGCCATTTGGAATTAAAAATGCTCTTTCAGAATTTCAACAAATAAGGAATGATATTTTTAATTGTTATAGCAATTTTATAATTGTTTATATCGATGATATTTTAATATTTTCTAATGATATTGAATCTCATTTTAAACATTTAGAAATGTTTAAAAATATTGTTATACAAAATGGACTTGTTATTTCCAAATCTAAATGATTTTATTTCAAACTAGTATTAGATTTTTAGGTCATATGATTGAAAAAGGGAAAATTATTCCTATCCAAAGAAGTATTGAGTTTGGATAAAAATTTCCTGATATTATAACTGATAAAACTCAGTTACAAAGATTTTTAAGAAGTTTAAATTATATTTCTTCTTATATTAAAAATTTAACTCAAGATTCTACTATCTTATATGATAGATTAAAGAAAAATCATTTACCTTGGACAGATAAGCATACTCAAGCTGTTCAGAATATTAAGGAAAAAGTTAAAAATCTTCCTTATTTAATGTTAGCTAATCCTTTATGGGATAAAATTGTAGAAACAGATGCTTCTGATATAGGTTTTGGTGGAATCCTAAAACAAAAAAATCCCCAAACTAAACAAGAATATCTTATTAGATTTTATTCTGGGAAATAGAATAATGCCCAGAAAAATTATTCTACAGTGGCAAAAGAAATATTAGCTATTGTCAGATGTATTTTAAAATTTCAAGATAATTTATATAATCAAAAGTTTATTATAAAAACTGATTGCAAATCTGCAAAATTTATGTTTAAAAAAGATTTTAAACGGGATGTGTCTAAACAAATGTTTGCAAGATGCCAAGTTATTTAGCCCCTTTTGATTTTGAAATTATTTATAAAAAATGTGAAGATAGTCACTTACCTGATTTTTTAACTCGTGAATATTTATCTTAATGTCTTTATTTACAGATATGTATTCTCGAGGTAGAGGAGAGTACTCTTATAGAGGGCGAGGTGGTAGGGGAAAACCCCTAATATAATAGCACAACATGGCAAACAGAGGCTAACAGCCCAGAACTTATCCAGTTCATCCAGTAATACTGAGCAGAATAATGAGTTATACAATGTGTTTCAAGAATTTTTGAAACTAAAGCAAAAACTAATACAGATTCTCAATCTTCAGCATCATATGCTAATATCATGAATGAAGATAATAATGATTCAGCTCTATATACAGAGACAAAACATCGTGAATTAATTCTTCTTATAGAAGAAAAAGATATTCAATGGGAGAAGACTCCGTGGACTATCATGAAGAGATATTTAACAAATACATCATATGTATTTGGTTCTTATAAACAAAGAGGATTTTATGAAAATCTTCTTTTATCAACAAAAAGTGTTGATATAACTCACTTTTTCAGTAATACTCAACAAAAAGGAAGTTAAAACTTTTCCAAGTTCATTATCAAAAAGATCATATCCATTGAAGAATGGGGTATATCTCCATTGGTTGAAAAAGAATTTTATTCTGATACTCATAAAATGAGTTTCAAATTTAATTTTTGGGATTATGTAGAGAGTTTTAATAAAACTCTATTTTATGAAAATGAGAAAAAGAAACATACATGGTTTCTGAAAATTTGTGAAAATATTTTTCATTATCCTCTTCCAAATTGGTTCTTTATATGGTGGAAGATTTTTGGTCCATTAGCAAAAATTTTGCCTGTGGTTTTTATAAAACCAATGAATACTTGGTTAAATGTTTCTCCAAGTATTAAAAAATCTTTTTCTGAACATTCGATTGACGGCAAGACTTTATGTCTGTTCTTCATGGAATTTGGAATCCCATGGATTTGGAGATGTCAGCCAGAATTTGGTTATACTGATGAAGGTATCCCTTGCCTATGGAGAGTTAGCTCTACTAAATTTTGTGATAAACTTTTAAGAGAAGATCCAGCAACTGGACAGCTTTATGGCTCAGAAACTCTTCATCAAATGGAAGAAAAAATTTCTTCATATCAGAAAGACTTCATTAATCAACAAGAAAAAGAGAAAGCCTCTATGAGACCTTTTAAAATCCTCGCTCAGAAATATGCTGAGATTTATTCAAAAGAAAAAATGATTGAAGTTTATATTGAAGATATGAAGAAGGCTCTTTATCAGAATATTGGATGCTCAGACACAAAATCGGATAAATCTATGGCGTCTGAATCCAGTGAAAATCAATTTATTCATCTAATGCAGATGCATGATGCCCAAGATCCAGAGTATGATATTCCTCAATTTTCTCAAATTGATGATATGTTTGAAAATCTCAAAAATTCTATTAAAGATAATATTAAAGATGATTAGGATATTCATCTTTAATCATAACGTTGCATTATCAACTAGTGGATGGTGACATATCACATCAAATGTGGAATCTCACATCGTGGCATGATATCATGACAAAAGTGGGTGGCATATTACTATTTACTTTTTGACTTTGTAACCATGTTACTGCTTGCTTTAATAAAGCATTTTACTGTTTATATTTCTAGTTGGAATCCGGGGTTTCATGTCCGGCCCTTCCATCTATTTATCAAGGTTCTAAAAAGCGTGAAGCGTCCCGAAGCGCGGATGTCGAGCTCCAAGCTTTTCAAGCTTAAGCGAGATTAGCACAGGCTTAAGCGTGAAAAAGGGTTTTTTTTTATCTTTAGTGTAATTGTAAATATCTCAAACCAATAAATAGATAAAATAATACATAAATATGATAAATTTAAGTCTGATGCATTAATTCTCATATTTATAGAAGCATAAAAATCTCAAAATTACAATCATTATTTGTTTTTGCAACTAGTATGTTTAATTATACGTTTTAATTACGCTTTTCGGTGAAACTACAGTTTGACCGCTTTTTTCCGCTTTCTCCGAAGCGAGGAGTTTTTGCCGAGCTTCAAGCTTAAGCGCGCTTAAGCGAGGCTTAAGCGAGTTTTTTAGAACACTGCGATTTATAGGACCATTCTGTGTTCTTTGGGGACACGGTCGAGTTTGCTCCCCTCTATTCTCTCTCTTGTACAAACTCTTCTGAAGTAATCAATGAAAGTTTGAAGTTCTGATAACAAATGTTGTAAGTTTATTTCTTGTTTTATTTCTGTTTTTATTTACAGTTTTAATTTTTATATTTTGGTATATTAGCCAAAATGACAGGCTAAAATATTTGTGTTAAATCATCCCATTACTAAATCATGATCTTTATTTATTTGTAACTTGGAATTAAATTGAAATGATAAAAGATTTATTTGAATTTTAGAATTTAATATAATATAAGGGTTAATGGTTGAACATAAGGTTTAAAGACGAACCAGAAAATAGTAAACACAAGGTTCGAGGTTAATTAGGAGGCATAAATTCATGCTGTAGCCCTTCAGCCTGTTTAGCCGAGAAATGGCGTTTATGAGTGATTTTTAAGAATTTATGTTTCTGAAATTGTCCTCGATAAATCCTCTGTTGTTTAATTTCTCTGGTATATCTTTTGTAATTCTTTTTTTGTTTTGTAAAATTGCCATAAATGAACCTTATATTCATTCTTATTCTGGAAATTAAATACCTCCTTTTATTAGTTCAGTAATTTGAAGATGGTATATAGGTTGGAAACCTATAATCTCCATGTGTGCGAAAGCCACTATGTATAGTAAATTATTATTATTATAAAAATAATAAATGATTTGAAAATAGATTTTAATACTTCCAAATTCAGTTCAATTTTCAATACATATTTATAAATTAATTTTGCATGTTAGATATTATGTGAAATATTTTTGGTATTTATTTAATATGAACATGCAAATTTAATATTATGTTTGCATTTATTTTTGAAGTTTTTTAAATTTTTTTATATTGAAAAATATTTTGGTAAATCAAGATTCATATTATGTTCATATTAAATTATATTAAATTGTTTATAATTTAAAATGAACATATCAAATAAAAATATGAATATAAAGTTATTTAATTAAAAGTTTTGGCTAATAAAGATTTACATAAATGTGAATAATTAAAGTGAATACTAATTATAAGGTGACGTGAGAAAACATGATATGGAGGAGTTCTTCATAGATCGGTTTAGATTGCCTTGACTAGCCACTGGTCTCCCTGATGAATGTTACTTTGTCTAGGAGTTAGGTATTTAAAGGACTTTAGCCCTATCTATCTTTCTTGAGAGTACTCTTGAAAAGTGTTGATTGCGTTACTAAATAATTACTATACAAAGCATTAAGTAAAATCAAAATTTTGTTCAGTGAACCGTAAAATTTTTTTTTAATTGTGAATAACCACATCATCCTTAATTATAAAAAATTATGCATTAAGTGGATTTGGATCACATAATGGATATCAATTGCAATTAATTATATAAACATAATAAATTTTACCCCACATGAATTTTTGTTATATTTATATAACTAATTAGGTTAAAATATCAAAATTATATTTTTCTTAATTTACCCACAGGAGTTAAAGGAAAATATATTTTGATAGTTTTATCATAAAATTCCACAAAAATCTTATTGAATTAAAATATTAACCCACAGATAAATTTTATAGAACTAGATTTTTAAAAACATGATTTACATTGGTGAAACATAACATTACCTCAAATTTTAAAAATAATAAGCATATTATATTTTTATGCAGTTATGCAACCTGCGAGTTTTTCTGATATGAAATGTGACATTCCCGAAATGAAGGGCTATAATTATAAAATATGGAAAGAAAGAATTGTTCTTCAATTGGGGGTGGATGGATGTTGATTATACTACACGAAAAGACGAACCATCAGCTATTACTGAAAACAACATTCCAGATGATGTTGATCTTTTTGAAAAATGGGAGCGATCTAATCGACTGTGCGTCATGTTCATAAAGACCAAAATCTCTGCTGACATGCGTGGTTCTGTCGATCAACATAATAATGTCAAAGAACTACTGAAGGCTATTGATGAACAGTTTTAGTCTTCATATAAGGCACTTGTCAGCACCTTAATAATGGAATTCTATTCATTAAAGTTCATCAGTGTGAGAGGTGTGCGAGAGCACATCATGAAAATGCGGGACATAGTGGCTCGACTCAAGACATTTGAAGTAGAAATGTCAGAAACTTTTCTTGTGCACTTCATTTTATGCACTCTTCTACAACAATATGAACCCTTCAAAATTTCCTACAACACACATAAAGATAAGTGGTCAATAAATGAATTAATGACCATGTGTATTCAAAAAGAAGGAAGGTTGTTAATGGAAACGAGTGATAATATTTTTATGACTAAACAAGAAAATTATAAGAACCAAGTCAAAGTCAAGGGAAAAAGGAAATGAATAATTCCACCCCAACCTGACATCAAGAAAGAATCTAAGTGTTTATTATGTAAAAAACGGGACACATGAAGAAAGATTGTAATAAATTTAAGGATTGGCTTGAAAAGAAAGGTATTCCTATTTCATTTGTCTGTTATGAATCTAATATGGTTGATATTATTTATAACACATGATGGATTGATTCTGGTTCTACAATCCATGTTACAAATACCTTGCATGGTATGCAAAGCCTAAAGAAACCTCAAGGAAATGAGCGGAACATCAATTCAAGAAACAAGATGTCTTCACATGTGGATGCTATTGAGACTTGCTGCCTTATATTGGATAGTCGTTTTATTTTCAAATTGAAAAAGACATTTTATGTTCTTAGTTTTTGTAGGAATTTAATTTTGATTTCAAATCTTGTACCCCTTGGTTAAATCAATAAATTTATTTTATAAATTAAATATTGTTGGAAATGGTACAATGATTGATGATCTTTTCTCTATTTCTTTACAAAATAATAACACCATTATGCATATTCAAAAAGATATTAAAAGATGTGTTATAAATGAAGATTTTTCTATATTGTGGCACATGAGAATGAAACACATATCCATATAGAGGATTAAAAGATTAGTGAATGATGGGGTACTTAATACTTTAGATTTTACTGATTTTGAGACTTGTATGGATTGCATAAAGAGAAAGCAGCCAATAAGTCTAAAAAGTTTTCCAAGAGAAGTACAAAAATATTAAAAATCATACATTCAGATATTTGTCGTCCAGATATAGACATGCAAAGCCCGAAATACTTCATCTCTTTCATTGATGATTACTCACGTACGATACAGGTATATCTACATGCTTCATAACAAAAACGAAGCATTTGAAGCCTTTAAGGTTTTTAAGGTCGAGGTGGAGAAGCAACGTAGAAAACAGATTAAGATCGTGAGAACTGATAGAGGTGAAGAATATTACAGTAGATACACTGAGAATGGACATGCACCTGGTCCATTTGCAAAGTTTATCCAGGAACATGAAATTGTTGCCCAATATACTATGCCTGGTTCTCTGGACCAAAATAGCGTAGCTGAGAGGAGAAATCGAACATTATTGGACATGGTGAGGAGTATGTTTAGTAGCTCCAAACTTCCTAAATCCTTGTGGACTGAAGCTCTTAAAACAGCTGTGCATATATTAAACCGAGTTCCAACTAAGTCTGTCTCAAAGACGCCATTTGAATTATTTGAAGGTTGGAAACCGAGTTTGCAACATATACGTATTTGGGGTTGTCTTTCAGAAATAAAAGTTTACAACCCACATGAAAAGAAATTGGACCCAATAACTATAAGTGGATATTTCATCGGGTATGCTGAAAAATCCAAATTGTACAGATTTTATTGTCCATCTCACAACACTAAAATTGTGGAATCAAGAAATGAAAAATTTCTTGAGAATGATTTTATTTGTGGAAGCGATAATTCAAATGACATAGTTCTTGATAAAGATCACGTTAATTCACAACCCTCTTATTCAATTGACAGATTGGTCGCTATTCACACCACTCAAGACCAAACGGGTGTTAGGCAATCAGTTACTTAAGTTCCACAAATTGCTGATGAAAATCCAGTAGATCAAGCTGTTAATGAAGAACAACAAGAAATTGTTGATCAACCAAAAACCTGAGGAGATTTACTAGAATAAGAAGATCAGTTATATCTAGTGAATATGTTGAGTATTTACAAGAATTGGATTTTAACATTGGAGACGAAAATGATTCTGAAAGAAGAGATGAATTCTATGGTAATTATGAACTCAAGCCATGAGTTGTAATGAGTCAAAATTATGGTTTAATGCTATGAAAGAAGAGATGAATTCTATGGTAATTATGAACTCTGGGATTTTGTTCAGTTGTCTGATGGTGTAAAAACCATTGGATGTAAATGGGTCTTCAAAACAAAGAAAGAATCATTAGGCAACATTGAAAGATATAAAGCAAGACTCGTAGCTAAATGATTCACTCAGCAGGAACGAATCGACTACAAGGAGTTTTTTTCTCCTGTATCTAAGAAAGATTATCTCCGTATCATTCTAGCATTAATTGCACATTTTGACTTAAATTTACAACAAATGGATGTGAAAACAACTTTTCTTAACAGAGAATTAGAGGAAGATGTTTATATAAAAGAATATGAAGGAATCTTCTCTAGTAATGATGAGCACTTGGTATGTAAGCTTAAGAAATCTATATATGGATTGAAACAAGCTTCCCATCAATGATATTTGAAATTTCATGATGTTATGTCTTCATTCAGATTCGTAGAACACATCATGGATCAATGTATATACCAGAAGGTTAGTGGGAGTAATATTTGTTTCCTTATTCCATATGTGGATGATATATTACTTGCAACCAATGACAAGAGTTTGTTATATGAAATGAAATAATTTCTTTCTAAAAACTTTGATATGAAAGCTATGGGCGATGCATCTTATGTCATTGGCATTAAGATACATAGAGACCGGATTAGATGTATTCTAGGTCTGTTTAAAGAAACTTATATCAACAAAGTTTTAGAGAGATATCAGATGAAAGATTGTTCACCAAGTATAGCTCCCATTGTGAAAGGAGATAAGTTCAATTTAAGCCAATGCCCAAAGAATAATCTAGAGCGGGAACAAATAAAAAACATTCCTTATACTTCTGCTCTCGGAAGCTTGATGTATTCTCAGATTTGCACTAGACCTGACATTGCATTTATTATTGGAATGTTGGGAAGATATCAGAGTAATCTAGGTTTAGACCATTGGAAAATTGCAAAGAAAGTGATGAGGTAGCTTCAAGGGACCAAAGATTATATGTTTATATTCAGACGAACTGAGAATTTGGAAGTAATTGACTACTCTGATTCAGATTACGCTGGCTGCATTGATTAATGAAAATCCACTTCAGGATATATTTTTATGCTAGCTGGTGGACCTATATCTTGGAAGAGTGCAAAGCAAACATTGATTGATATTTCCATTATGGAAGCTGAGTTCGAAGCTTGTTTTGAGGCAACTTCACATGGTGTATGGTTGAAGAGTTTCATTCCGATATTTATAATTATGGATTCTATATTTAAGTCATTAAAATATATTGTGACAATTCATCTGCTATTTTTATAACTAAAAATAACAAAAGTGGTAGTCGAAGCAAGCACATCGACATTAAATATTTAGCCACACAAGAATATGTTAAAGATAAGAAATTACTTATCGAGCACATTAGCACTGAATTGATGATTGAATGCCACCATTGACATTTAAGGATCATACAGAAAGACTAGGACTTGGTTTTTTTATGTAATTTTGTTGTAAAAACAAATTAATGAAACTACGATATGATATTTCTCATATTTATTGCATACACATTAATTGATTCGAGAAATATCAATAAAGTTGGGCCTCAAATAAACAAAGGGTTTATTCATTCAGTTATAAATATTTGAGATACATAACTCATTGTAATACATGAAAGACAATATTCGCTTTTAGAGGACATGTCGCCATGATTCACGTATTTTATTTTCTCTTATGGAAAATGATATATGAGCCAAATGAGATAATGTAAGAAAAAAATGGTACATATCAATTCAAAAAGAGAAGAATAAACGTGAAGGAAATGGCGACGGCCATTGCTTACATCTTTTGACAAAATATACGTACGGCGCCTCAACTTTAGAATATTGAGACGTGCATGCACATCTTCTTTTGGCTCTCGAGCTCCCGATAAACTTATCGACGACATGAGAAATGCCTATAAATAGCAGTGATTCACGTCCCAAAGCACACACATCATAAGAAAAAAATACACCATCTACAGAGAGTGTTGGAGTGCTTAGAAGGCTTCAATTGGAAGAAAACAGAAAACTTACAAATTATTCGATGACCGGAGGTAACGCTCGATTCACTTCTGCATATTGTTTATCATGTTTATACATGTGTTGAAACATGAATTTTGAGAAAAAGTCTAACACCAATAACATATTTTAGACATTCAGTATCCCCATAACTTTCATGAAGCCCTAAAATAAATTGATAGGCTCATTAATTTCATTAATTAATTAATAGTTTTTATTTTGAATGACACACAATAATACTGTAAAGACCCATTACAGGCCCAGTGGGCCGTATGGGCGGTCCACTGGGCATGTAATGGGTCGTTACAATAAGTAGCTCAAGCTCAATTGGTACCAGGACTCTTGATATCAATGTACTTATCCTATAGGTCATGGGATCGAGTCCTGGGGAGGCGAAAGAAACCCCTTGGTAGGGAGGGGGATATCCTATGAGTAACCCGTACGACGCCTATGGAAAGTCCGTGAAGGAAAAGACCCCTTGAGGGAGCCCAAGATCGGGATAGCCTTGGGTCGATCGGGGCAGTGGGCCGTATGGGCGGTCCACTGGGCATGTAATGGGTCGTTACAATAAAAGGCGTCTTTTATTGTAACGACCTATTACAGGCCCAGTGGACCGCCCATACAGCCCACTGCCCCGATCGACCCAAGGCTATCCCGATCTTGGGCTCCCTCAAAGGGGCCTTTTCCCTCACGGGCTTTCCATAGGCGTTGTACGGGTTACTCATAGAACTCTCCAGCCCATGAACTGGAGCTTGTGCCTTCCCAGACTCGAACATGAGATCACATGGATATATAGATACTCAGCACAAGTCTGGTACCAATTGAGCTCTTTCCGAGGAAGTTTTTGAACCAAATCACTGTTTTTTGAACCAAATCACTGTTTTCTTTTGAACCAAATCCCTTATGAACTATTTGGTTTTTGTATTTTATGACATAATTTAATATTGTTGTTCGTTTATTTTATCGAATTGTTTAATTGTTTTATAGATTATTTACAAATTTGAAAATAGTATTAATTTAGATGAGTAGAGGAGAGATTATTTATAAAAATGTGTACAAATATAATTTAAAAAATAGGTAATTTTTTTATAAAATTAATTATAAAATTAGCGACGAGGAGAGATTATTTATAAAAATGTGTACAAATATAATTTTAAAAACAGGTAATTTTTTTATATAAAATTTTTTTTTTTTTAAAAAAAAATTATAGAATAGCGACGGTTTTAAAGGTTAAAACCATCGCAAATTAGCGACGATTTTTCGACAGTTTCTCTTTAACTGTTGCTATTAGCGACGGGTATAAGACCGTCGCTAATTAGCTACTGTTATAAATAATCTGCTGCTAACTGTGTCGACGGTTTAGACCCGTCGCTATTTAACGACGTTTAAAGAATAATCGTCGCTAATTATTTAGCGATGGTTTGTTTAGCGACGGTTTATCAGAAACCGTAGCTAAATAATTAACGACGGTCAAAACTGTCGCTAATTATTTAGCGACGGTTTGTAACTAACTATCGCTAAATAATTAGCGACGGTTAATTATTTAACGACGGTTTTTGATAAACCGTCGCAAAAATTAGCGACGCTGACTTTACCGACGTTTTGGAGATCCGTCATTAAAACCGTCGCTAATTAGATTAGCGACGGTTATTTCCGTCGCTAAGACCAAGTTTTTTTTGTAGTGTGGAAAGTATTGTCGAGGAACGTCAATCCAAAGAAACCTTTAACATCAACACCTTGGCTGCAAGTTTAACACTACATAATAATGTTATTTGAGTGCAAAATAAATATAATCATTAATGATAAATATTTCTATAATATATGAGAAAAAGCATAAAATGAATACAATATTAATCAATAATATTTCCATATATTTTACATGAAAGATAGTTCAAAAGGAGGTAAAATTTCATTTTTTTCGTCCCTATTCTTTGAGACCAAAACTGTTTTGGCTCATCTCCAAAAAGGTCACATGATTTATGAATTTTAGACATTTTTATCTTCATTTTGGTTCGATCCTTATCATCTAAGCGAAATGAATCGAAACTTACTTAATTGCTTTTCAAACAGCTAGAAGATGTCGTCTGTAAAAATCGATTCTCTCGGGGTCGTTGATACCATCTTTTATCGAACCATTGTTGAGAGAACCATAACCTGGTGAAGATTAAAATAAATTAAACAAAAACTATCATATATGCAAGTATACTTGAATAAATAATTTAGACTTACCATTTTCGGTGATATAAATTTTGGGATTGTCGTACTTCTCCTTGGTGTAGACAAGAAGATTATAGAGTCCTTTAGTATATGTAAAGAAGATGCTTTTCACTCCCGTCTGAAATTTGCATGAATAAAATTTTTTTTCGGATTCAGAATCACAAAAACGTTACTAAGAATTACGTGAAATATTGACGTTAAATAATAGAACAACCTATTATCGAACATATTTTATATGCTTATAATATCATTGGACAAAAAAAAATTTGATTCATAACTTTCCTTGAATTTTTTTTCTTCATTCGTGATCGTGATATTCTTATTGATACTCACGGGAAATTTAGGGCCCAATTCCGGTGAGTGTCACTAATCCAGACGCAGGTTTTGAAATTGTCCTGAGCCTGAAATCACAAATGAGACCGTTAGAAGAGGGCCAGGAGGGTGTCCTGGCGTAGCCCCTCCGACGCTCAAGTCAGAGACTGAGGATATATGGGGGGAACAGCTAAGGGCACTACTGAAAACAATATAGTGAATGAATTATCATACGCTCAAACCTGGTATTTATACTAGAATACCCAGGCCTTTGATGGGCCTATCTTCCATTTGGGCTAGGGATGAGCCAGGGGTAATGGGCTCATCCATGGGGTATCACCAATCTTCCCCTCCCGAGTCTAACTGAATCATAGGTTCAAAGTTCGATTAATTGTGTTGTCCTCGGTTTACAGGACGTGAGTTGTGCATTTTCTTCCTGCCACTCGTCAGTCTCCAAAACTTTGGAAACAAATCAAATCGCAATCCTGCTCTGAAGAGAAATATTTGATCTGGAAGGAAAAATTTGGAAAGAAATCAAATCGTAATCCTGCTCTGAAGGGAAAGATTTGATCTGGGCTTCCTCCCAGCTCTGGTCACTAACTCTCCCTTGCATAGCCGCCGCACACCCTAGCTCATCCTACACCCACAGCAACCTTGGCGCCGAGCTGCCAACACAGCCCGCACTCCGCACGTCCCTCGTCGCGCACGCAGCCTCGCCCGACAGCCCTTGCCTCGCCCTCACGCAGCCCTAGCGCACTTCCTCGCCTCCCTCCCTCCCTCTCGCCACCTGCCTGCTCGCCCAGCGCCTTTCCCCACGATCACCAGAGCGCAAGCTCGCCCCTCTCCCCACGCCGCTCCACGCTCGCCCGAGCGTCAGCTCGCCCCTCGCCCCGTTTGCCTAGCCTCGCCACTCGCCCACGCCGGCGCGCACGCCTGCACGCCAGCCTGCGCTCAAGCACTTAGCAAGCACGCCCTCGTGTTCGCCATCTCCACGCGCACTCGTCCCCTTCCAGCCTCGCCCTCGCCCTCGCCCAAGCTCGCCTGCGCACCCTCGCCCGATCCACTCCCGCCAACACCAGCTTCGCCTCGCCCTTTCCTGCCCATCGCCATCTCGCTCTCACTCTCGCCCGATCCACCCTCGCCAACACCAGCTTCGCCTCGCCCACTCCCGAGCCTCGCCCTCGCCCGAGCATACCCTCGCCCAAGCGCGCCTGGCCATCACTCTCGCCAGAGCACCCCTGCACGCCCTTTCCCTATCCACCCCCGCAAACGCCAGCCTCGCCTCTCCTACTCCTCCGCCCTATCCCGTCACGCCTGAATGCAGTCGCCCGCACTCACGTCCACACGCCTGCAACCCTTGGTTTTTGAAAAGCTTTTGGGGGCGCCCCCACGACCTGACCGGGCAAACATCATTCGTTATTGACAAACCAAATAAATTTTTCTAACACGGTATGCCATTGTCGCCCCCATCCTCAAGATCCTCTACTAAGCTTTTGAAGGAAAATAATTTCCACTTCCCAGCGCCCTTGACTCCTCTGCTAAGCCGAGCCTTAGCAGGAAAAATAAAACTTCAACCTCCTCATCCTCTAACTTCTCTGCTAGGGGATGCCTTAGAGGGAAAATAAAACTCTCACCTCATCATTTCGTAACTTCTCTGCTAAAAAATAAAACTCTCACCTCATCATCTCGTAACTCCTCTGCTAAGCCGGGCCTTAGCAGGAAAGTAAATATTTCGATGGTCTCACCGATTAACTCCTCTGCTAAGTCGGGGCTTAGCAGGAAAATAAAACTCTCGCCTCATCATCTCGTAACTCCTCTGCTAAGTCGGGCCTTAGCAGGAAAATAAAGATTTCGATGGTCTCACCGATTAACTCCTCTGCTAGGCAGTGCTTAATCAGGGAAATTTTATCCTTCTATTGCACGCTGCTCCTCTACTAGGCGATGCCTTAATAGGAAAATTTAATTTTTCTATTTCACTCTGCTCCTCTACTAGGCGATGCCGTAGTAGGAAAATTTAATTTTTCTCCTGCACTCTGCACCTCTACTAGGCGAAACCTTAGTAGGAAACTATGCTCCTCTACTAGGCGATGTGTTAGTAGGAAAATTTAATTTTTCTTCGGCACTCTGCTCCTCTACTAGGCGATACCGTAGTAGGAAAATAAAATTTTTCTCCTCCCAAACTTTGCTCCTCTGCTAGGCGATGCCTTAGACGGAAAATAAAATTTTTCTTCTCCCCACCTCTGCTCCTCTGCTAGGGGATGCCTTAGCAGGAAAATAAAATTTTATCCTCCCTAACTCTGCTCCTCTGCTAGGCGATGCCTTAGTAGGAAAATAAAATTTTTATCCTCCCCACCTCTGCTCCTCTGCTAGCGATGCCTTAGCAGGAAAATAAAATTTAATCCTCCCTAACTCTGCTCCTCTGCTAGGCGATGCCTTAGTAGGAAAATTTAATTTTTCTCCTGCACTCTGCTCCTCTACTGGGCGATACCTTAGTAGGAAACTCTACTCCTCTATTAGGCGATGCTTTAGTAAGAAAATTTTATTTTTCTTCTGCACTATGCTCCTCTACTAAGCGATACCGTAGTTGAAAAATAAAATTTTTCTCCTCCCAAACTCTGCTCCTTTGCTAGGCGATGCCTTAGCAGGAAAATAAAATTTTTCTCCTCCCCACCTCTGCTCCTCTACTAGGCGATGCCTTAGCAGGATAATAAAATTTTTATCCTCCACCCTAACTCTGATCCTCTGCTAGGCGGTGACTTAGCAGGAAAATAAAATTTTCTCCTCCCTAACTCTACTCCTCTGCAAGTCGATGCCTTAGCAGGAAAATAAAATTTTTCTTTTCCCCACCTCTGCTCCTCTGCTAGGCGATGCCTTAGCAGAAAAATAAATTTTTTCTCCTCGCCGCCTCTGATCCTCTGCTAGGCGATGCCTCCCTAACTCTGCTCCTCTGCAAGGCGATGCCTTAGCAAGAAAATAAATTTTTCTTCTCCACCCTAACTCTGCTCCTCTGATAGGCGGTGCCTTAGCAGGAAAATAAAATTTTCTCACTTTCATAATATACCAACATTTAAGAACTGAAAAAAAGAACTTGATTTTATTGAATTCCAACTGATTACATGATAAAATGCAAAGATGAAATACATCAACGATAAAATCCAGAATGATACAGGTGGTAAGCATTCCAGGGCCTCTTTATAGCCTTTCCTCGAGCATTCTCTAAGTAATGAGTTCCAGAATTAAATTTCTCAATCACTCTGAAAAGACCCTCCCCACGCTGGGCCAACTTTCTCCTCTGCTCTTCTTGTACCTTCAACAGGAGCAAGTCACTCACTTCTTCCTTTCCTGATCATGTTAACCTCCACACGCGCTCTTTTTCCTTCCTTCCTCACTACCCCTTCATAACACCGATGTCGCCGCACAAGACTCCAACTCCTTTTCCCACAGGAAACTTAAGCTTCTGATGATAAGTGGAAGCTACGGCTCTAAATTCCTTCAGGGCTGGTCGTCTTAGAATTCCATTATACGCTGACGGGGTATCCACCACAGTGAAGGCTATCATTTTTGTTACCCACAGAGGATCAGTCCCCAAGGATAGGGGAAGAACAATTTGACCTAAAGGTGGGATGGCGTGTCCTGCAAACCCATACAGCGGGGTGGAGACTGACTCAAACTCAAATCCTTCCACCTACATTTGATCCGACGTGCTCTTGAACATCTGTGGAGTCACAACGTCTCGTAGATCTTCTGGCCCAAAGCTGATGATTGGGTCTTGTGGTAAGTCTGTACCCCTATATATCTCAAAGTTCTTAAACCTTCTCCCATGTGCCTTCCGAGCCTGCCCAGAATCTCCATCAGTAGCACCCCCCGATATCATATGAATCATTCCTCTCGTAGGGTGGTTGTCCTCATTCATTCCCCTCCTCGGCTCGACGGGCTCCTGAGAGACATCTTGACCTCGACTTTCCCTTCTCTGCTCCCCGACCCTCTCATTTATTCATGGAAAGCCTTGACCATGCCTAGGGGACGGGCGAGACCTTGGTCGACTCCTAGATGCGGATCCTTCTCGTCTGTCCCGCGAAGTCAATCTAGCACTGCTCTCAACCCTTTGCGACTTCTCCCACCTCGCCTCAGGCTCCCTCACCTCCATCACCTTGTCACGACTCCTATTCAGAGGATCATGCGATGAGAATTGTCCTCTACTTCTAGTTCTGTCCTCCTCTCTTTCCCCCACACCCTTCTTCCTTCCTCCTCTCTCCGCTCCCTCAACTCTACTTCCTCTGGGCCGGTTCTCCATCTTTTTGTACCGTTGAGCATCTTCCAAGTTTACATATTTCTTAGCTCGAGCCAACAGATCATTATAGCTCGACGGAGGTTTCTTGACCAGCGACTTAAAAAACTATCCTCCCCTCAGTCCTTGTGTAAAGGCACTTATCATGATGTCAGGGGTAGCAGCTGGTATTTCCAGCGCTGCACTGTTGAAGCGCTGGACAAACTCCCGCAAAGTTTCAGCCTCTGGTTGTTTCATCACAAAAAGACTCAAATAGTTTTTCTGGTGTCTTTTGCTGCTAGCAAATCGGTGCAGGAAAGCCATAGAAAAATCCTCGAAAGACTGTATGGAGTTGGGCTGAAGGGTACTAAACCATTGCTGGGCTAACCTCACTAACATGCCCAGAAACACCCTGCACCTGACTCCATCCGAATATTGGTGCAACAGAGCCTCATTCTAAAATCTCCCCAAGTGTTCTTCGGGGTCCATATGTCCGTCATATTCTCCTACATTTGACTGTCGGATATTTGGAGGGAGTCCTTCTAAGATGGCCAATGAAAAAGGACTTCTTCTCTTGGGTACCGGCGCTTGGCTTCCTACTTGCTGCCTCAACATCCGTATCTCCTTCCACATCTCCCCTATCTCACTAACTTCCCCACTTTGGAGGGGCTGCGTCTCTTCAACCCGGCTCTGGTGGCCCTCCACATTCTCCTCTCGCTCCTGACGAACGGCCTACTCTTCTGAAAACATAAACTCTTGATTCCTCTTCATGGCCTCATCCACTGTCTGGGTGATAAATTGGCCCAACTGTTCTAGGGTCAAGTTCCCTAGATTCTCATTGGGACGGGTTTGCTCAACCCTTGTCTCGTGAAGGGGCTGCTCGGCTCTTGTCTCTTGACGAGGTTGTTCCTGTCTCGTCTCAAGATGCGGTTGTTCCTGTCTTGTCTCGACATAAGATTGTTCGGGTCCCCTCTGAGGACGCGATGATGCTGAGAAAGCTCTTCTACTCTCTCTCTTGCCTACCATCTCTACGTCTCAACTCAAACTTCCCACAGACGGCACCAAGTGATACTCACAGGAAATTTAGGGTCCGATTCCGACGAGTGTCACTAATCCTGACGCAGGTTTTGAAATTGTCCTGAGCCTGAAATCACAAATGAGACCGTTAGAAGGGGGCCAGGAGGGTGTCTTGGCGTAGCCCCTACGACACTCAAGTCAGAGACTGAGGATATATGGGGGGGAGCAGCTAAGGGAGCTGCTGAAAACAATATAGTGAATGAATTATCATACGCTCAAACCTGGTATTTATAGGAGAATACCTGGGCCCTTGATGGGCCTGTCTTCCATTTGGGCTAGGGATGGGCCAGGGGTAATGGGCTCATCCATGGGGTATCACTTATCATTCACAAAAATGAACAAATACTACATAGGATATTGTGTTGCATGATAATAAACATATAGTTCAAACCGTAGGTCGATATTCAAAAGCTGATTAGGTCATATATGGTCTAGTGCATGACACAATGTTTAAATGAATAATTAAAAGTCAAATTTTAAAACAGAAATTGTAAAAGAATATTGTTTGAATCAAGAAAAAACAAGTAAATATATACTAATATTTGCTCATAAATCGAACTAAAAGAATTTCTGATTTTTAATTTACCTCATATACCATGAATCCGTCCTACATAATTTTCAGTGAGTCATAAATCCATGACCGAGAAATTTGGATGATAGGATCAAACATTTATTATTAAGTCAAATATTATAACTATTAATCAATGCACAACTTTGTTTTCTTATATTTGTGGCTGCATAGAGTGCACATAATTGGATGCTAATGGATCATGGTGTTAGACCTATGAGTTCGGGAAGGTATGTGTCTATCTGCTGATACTGTCTCATATCCCTTAGAGATCAGTTTTAAAATTTTCTTATCGTCAGTTCTGTCTCCAGCTGAGACAATATTACTCGTTAAGATCTGATGTCATTTTTTTACGACCCACCTAGCCAACCAGATCAAGCGACACAACGTTAGCATCTTGACACATAAAATTTCCCAAGATATCACTCATCTCAATATTAAGCTCGCTCATACACGCTTAATCCAACTTGGGAAATAGAGAAATTTGAGAAGTAATGCAAAATAATCAAAATAAAAAATTAGATTTTATTTCACGACCGATTTTCCATTATTATATTATAAAAAGATAATTGTTTGTAATGTGTAACTTCTATAATTTACACTGTACATTTGCTTGTGTGTTATGTTTGGATTGTTGTGTCAGATTGGCAATCAACAAGACAATGTGATCAGATTTATGGTACATAACAGTATTTGATCATCAATGACATTAGCCATAAATTAGATATGTGATCGAACAAGTGATTATGGTTTTGAACAAGACGTTTGTCTATGTCAAAAGTAATAATTAGTGATACCCCGTAAGAGCCCGGATCATGGACGACCCGGTACACTAATTAGATAACCCAAATCAGAGTCATTATGCATAGTACTTTCCTCAACAACCGGACATGGAGATGCTCGGGACATTCTCTTCCCTGGCAATCAAGAGCCCGGGTCTTCATACAAGCTCCCGGGTACTTTCTACCCGAGCAACCTCGAGAAGTGTGCCACACTCGAGTATACCAGTATGGTCTATCTAATCTGTCAGACTCGTATGGGTTTAACGTGTTTTAGAAGTCATCAAAAGCAAAAGTATGGGCAGCCGACTTGCCATACTTAGCAGGTGGGCACTGAAAACAAGGTAATAATGATATTTTCTCCTATAAATAACATGTACATTTCTCATTTACCGATTCTGGATCTTGGAATTCTTAAGCATTCTCACGTATATCACAACATATACAACCACTTTACCTTTCTTCTTCACCTGCTGACTTAAGCATCGGAGTGGATACGTCGGATACTCCTCCGGCGCCCATTCACGAGTTTCTCTACTTGTTTGCAGGTTACAGTGGAAGCCATTATACTTACTCAATTTTCCTTAAACACAAAATTATCCTCATCATCTGATGGATTGCCCACTTATCTCACACCCGATTCATCCGGATATCATCATTGGCGCCGTCTGTGGGAAGTTGAGTGCAAGGCGTTGATATGGCTCCTACTAGAAGAACCAACCAAGACACTTCCCGGCTCCCGGGAGATGATACGATTATTTCTGGGCAAGGTGGTCTTCCACCTACATGACCACCCCCATCTGTCATTACTTTGTCTCCAGAAGACTTGGGCTGGATTGTATCCGAGGCGGTGGAGAAAGCTTTAGCCAGGAAAGACCCTTCTCATCAGGCTACTCCACCGGGAGGAGAGTAGGAGAGAGAGGAGGAGGTAGGAGAGGATGAAGGGGGAAGGGAAGATGGAGAATCTATAGTCGGGTCCAAGTCCTCTTGTGGAAGAGTTACAGGAGTTGAGGTAGAAGATGAGGGTGGTGGAGGGACAGATGGAAGATAGGAGTCGTTCCTGGACAGTTATTAAGGGATGCCCGTTTTCTGAAGTTATAGTCCAGGAACCTCTTCCCGGTAACTTCAAATCTGCCAAGGTAAAAGATTATGATGGCAACGTAGATCCCGAGGAACACTTGGCCAGGTTCGAAAATATGGCTATGTTGCAATGCTATTATGACAGAATCAAGTGTAAAGTGTTCTTAACTACTTTGGTAGATTCTGCCCAGAGGTGGTTTGAGGGATTGGCCACTCAGAGTATTCATTGTTTCAAGGACTTCTAGAAGGTGTTTTCACACCATTTCAGTTGCAGCAAAAAGTACAAAAAGACTGCATTTAGTCTTTTTGAAGTTAAACAGATCCCGGAATAGAGCCTAAGGGCTTATATCAGAAGGTTCAACAGGGTTGCTCTGGATGTCCCCACTTGTGCCATTGAGACCAAGACAACCGCTTTTACCCAGGGTTTGAGGGAGGTTGAGTTTTTTCGTTCATTAACTAAGAAGGTGCCCGAGTATTTTGAGGTTCTGTTGTCTCGGACAGAGAAGTACATTAACATGGAGGAAGCACATAAGCAGAAGAGAAAAGCAGGGAAGAAAGAGAGGGGAGACCGGGTGGCTAAGCCCGAGGAGAGAGGACCGAGGAGGAGTAACCAAGGGCATTTTTCTCATCATGTGGCCTTGAAGATTACCCGAGAGCGAGAGGTCCAGGAGTGTAGTAGGGATTTGCTGCCGTCTCAACAGTTCACAAGGCCTGAGAAGAATGGATTCTGTACTCTCCACAAGGTGTGTTATCATAATACTGAAGATTGCAAAACCTTGAAGAGAGATTATGTCCCGTCCTCCGTCCAGGGACATAGTCAATCCAATAAAAGGCCGAGAGTGCCACCTTGGAAATCTCGGCAACCATGACCCAATGCCCGGGGAGATTCAAGAAATGCCCCAAAGGGTGATTTGAGTAGAAGAAGAGATCCAGAGCCCTAGAGGAGGAAGACCTCACCCCCTGCCTCGGGGTTGATCAAGATGATATCTGGAGGCTCCATTGATGGAGATTCAAATCGGGAGAGGAAGTCAAGAAGCAGGAGGGAGTGTATGGAGGTGGAGGGAGTAAGGAGGAATGAAGCAGTCATTAGTTTTGGTCCTGAGGATCTCAAGGGTGTCAATCTTCCCCATAGCGATGCCCTGGTAATTCAAGCCAGGGTTGCAAATTATGACATTATGAGAGTTTTCATGGACTTGGGCAGTTCTGTTAATGTCATATTCAAGGAGGCCTTTGTGCAAGTGGATTTGCAGGGATATTACCTGGAGATTGTGGATACAGCACTTTTTGGCTTTGCTGGACATGCTGTTTATCCCGAAGGAGAGATTGTTATGCCCTTGACTTTGGGAGCAGGGGAGCTGAAGAAGACAGGGATGACTATTTTCATCGTAGTGGATGCCCCGTCATCATATAATATCATTTTAGGGCGGCCTACCATGAAGGAGCTGAGGGCCGTAGCATCTACAACACACTAGAAGATAAAGTTCCCAGTGGGAAGTCAGGTCGGTGAAGTCTGGGGAGACCAACCTTCTTCGCGGAAGTGTTACGTTGAAATGGTTCAGGGAGACCAGAAGAGAGCGAGGAAGGAAGGGAAGAAGGTTCAGAGTAGTGGGGAGATGGAGAGGGTAGTGGGAAGGGGAGAAGTCCAGTTTGTGGCGGAAGAGGAGCAGGAGGTGGTGGAGATTGGACCAGGCAAGGAAATCCGGGTGGCCCAAGACCTTGACTTATCCACCCGGGTTAGTTTGATAAATTGTTTAAAAACTAACTTAATGTTTTTGCCTGGTCCCAGCATGAGTTGACAGGGATTTCACCCTTGGTAGCAGAGCATCACTTAAACATACTCCCGGCATCTCACCTGGTGATGCAGAAGAAGAGGCACTTTGGTCCTGAGAAAGACAAAGTTATTGATGTACAGGTGAGAGATCTGCTGCAAGATGGCCACATTCGGGAAATACAATTTCCTACTTGGCTCTCGAATGTGGTGCTGGTTTCCAAGTCCACCGGGAAGCGGAGAATGTGTGTGGATTTCCGGGACCTCAACAAAGCTTGTCCTAAGGACCACTATCCCCTGCCCAGGATTGATCAATTGGTGAACTCTACCTCGGGATATGAACTACTGAGCTTCATGGATGCTTACCAGGGGTATCATCAAATCCCCTTGGCCAAAAGTGATCAAGATAAGGCCAGTTTCATCACCTCAGGAGGCACATTTTGCTACGTTGTTATGACTTTCAGGTTGAATAATGCCGGGGCCACCTATTAGCGTCTCATGAACAGGGTGTTTGAGAAGCAGTTGGACAGAAATGTGGAGGTGTATGTGGATGATATCTTAGGCAAATCCAAGGAGGTTGCTGGGTTCATCCTGGACTTGGAAGAAACTTTTGCCACTCTCATGCAATATGGAATCAAGCTCAACCCGGTCAAAATGTATCTTTGGCGTGAAGAGTGGTAAATTTTTGGGATTTGTGGTTACTGATCGGGGGATTGAGATGAATCAAGACAAGGTCAAGTCTGTACTGGATATGTCGTCTTCTCGATCTGTCCGAGAAGTTCAAAAGCTGACCGGGAGAATTGCTTTTCTTTCTCGTTTTATATCCCGGTCAGCACACAGGAGTTATCCATTTTTTCAGGTCCTCCGGAAGGCACATTAGTTTGGATGGGATGAGAACTGTGAACAGGCCTTCCGGGATCTTAAGAGCCATCTAGCTGAGCTCCTTGTCCTAGTAAAGCCAGAGCTCGGGGAGAAGTTATTTGTTTATTTATCCACTACTGAGTATGCTGTCAGTTCAGTGTTGATAAAGGAAGAAGGCTCTGATTAGAATCCTGTCTATTATGTCCGCCATGCTCTGAAAGGCCCCGAGCTACGTTACAGTGAGGTGGAAAAAATAGCTTTGGCTTTGGTCATGACTGTCCGGAAGCTGCAACCTTATTTTCTATCGCATCAAATCATTGTGCTTACTAATATTCCTCTCGGGAGGATTATGACTCATTCAAAGATATCCGGGCGAATGATCAAGTGGACAGTGGAGTTGGGGGAATATGACATTGAGTATAAACCCCGTGTGGCCCTCAAAACACAGGCCTTGTCAGATTTCTTGTCAGAGATGGTTCAGCCTGATGGAGAGGAGATCTGGAGAGTATTTGTGGATGGGGCATCTAGCCTTTCAGGATGTGGGGTAAGAGTGGTGATAATAGCTCCCCCGGGAGAGAAGATTAAGCTGGCACTGAGAATTGACTCCCGGGTAACTAACAATGAGGCAGAGTATGAAGCTGTTTTTGCTGGTATCCGAGTTGCCCGGGAAGTTGGAGCTTCTCGGATTATTTTGTATTCTGATTCACAATTGATTACTCAACAGATTAAGGGTGTTTTATGAGGCTAAGGATGATATGATGCTTAAATACCTCAAGCTCATAAGAGCCAAGTCAGAAATTTTTGTGGATTGGAGTATTGAACAAATACCCCAGGAAGAGAATGAGGAAGTAGATGCTTTGGCAAAGATGGCTGCCTCTTTATTAAAAGTCAGCACTCGGGAAGTATTGCATGTTTCCTAGTTAATCCTCTCCACAGAAGAAGAAATATTGTCAGCACCAGAGGATTCCTGGATGACATCCCTGATCAAATTCATTGTAAGCAGTGAACTACCTGAAGACAAAGCTCAAGCTTAGAAGATCAAGAGACAAGATCCTAGGTTTGTTCTCTTAAATAATGTCTTGTACAGGGGATCATTTCAGGGACCTCTGTTAAAATGCTTACCAGTGGGAGAGGTGAGTTATGTCATCCAGGAGATTCATGAAGGATGTTGCGTAGAGCATCTCGGAGGAATAGCATTAGCCCGGAAAGCAATGCTAGCTGGATTCTGGTGGCCTACCATGAGACAAGATTCTGCCCGAGTGGTTCGGGCTTGTGAAAGATGTCAACATCATTCAAAATTTCAGCACAGCCCGGCAACTCTTATGAAGCCTATATGGGCCTCTTGCCCCTTTGATCAATGGGGTATGGAAATAGTGGATCCCTTTCCAATTGCCCGGGCTTAGAAGAAATTTTTGCTAGTAGCAGTTGATTATTTTTCTAAATGGGTAGAAGCAAAGCCCCTGGCCAAGATTACTGAACAAGAAGTTTTAAAGTTTTTATGGTAGAATATTGTGTGCCGGTTTGGAGTCCCCAGAAGACTAATCTCAGACAATGGGAGGCAGTTTCAGGGAAAATAAATCATAGCTTGGTGTCATGAGATGAAAATTACTCAATCTTTTACCTCTGTTGCTTATCCTCAAGCCAATGGTCAGACAGAGGTTGTGAACAGGATCATTGTGCAAGCCTTGAAAACCAGTCTACAGGCCAAAGAAAAAGACTGGGTAGAGGAATTGCCTAGTGTTCTCTAGGCATACAGAACTACTCCCCAGGCACCTACTCAATAAACTCCTTTTAATTTAGTGTATGGATCTGAAGCAGTTCTTCCAGTTGAAATTGGACAAACTTCTGCCCGGGTAGAATCTTACCCGGATGATAATAATCAGAGCCGGGCAATGGAATTGGTTTTAGTAGAAGAAAAGAGAGAGCGAGCTCTGATTCGAATGGAAGCTTATGGAGGCCGAGTTATGAAATCATATAACAAGAGAGTCCAAATCCGAGACTTCCAAGTTGCAGATCTGGTTATGAAAAAAGTTAATCCAGCTGGAGATGTTGGAAAATTGGAAGCTCGGTGGGAAGGGCCCTTCAAAGTAACCCGAAAAGTTAGTTCAGGAGCTTTTATCTAGAAGATGTTCAAGGACGTTCTCTCAATAGACCATGGAATGTATTTCATTTAAAAAAGTATTTTGCTTGAAAGAGGTAAATTATTTGTTTGAAGATATAATGAAAGATATGTTCTTCTCAGAAAGTGTATGGATGTGAGTTTTATATCTAAACCTGGTAGGTACAAGTACCCGGTTAATTAATAAGCCCAGGGCACTACACCCTGGCTCGGGGCACCACACCTCGACCATTCACAAGTCCCGGGACATGATCCCCGGCCCAAGGCTCCGTACCTTTGTTATTAAAAAGCCCAAGGCACTACACCCTGGCTCGGGACACCACACCTCGACCATTCACAAGTCCTGAGATATGATCCACGGCCCAAGGCTCCGTACCTTTGTCATTAATAAGCCCAGGGCACTATATCCTGGCTCGAGGCACCACACCTCGACCATTCACAAGTCCTCGGCCCAAGGCTCCGTACCTTGGTTATTAATAAGCCCAGGGCACTACACCCTGGCTCGGGGCACCACACCTCGACCATTCACAAGTCCTGGGACATGATCCTAGGTATATGGTTCTGTACGCCGGTTATTGGAGAAAATTAGGGATCTATACCCTTATTTAAAAGATCTACACCTCGAGATGTTATTAAGAACATGCGTTTTTACTTGAGTTCAAGGATCAACATCTTGGTTACTTATTAAAAGTTATCGGTTATTTTCCAACACTTAGAGATTTTTGAGGTATTATTGAGGCCGGACATATATGAAGATTTGATAAGTAAAAAAGAAAAAAAAGACACAGTGTATTAAAGAAAAGGGAAAGTTTCATTAATAAAGGCCCGAAGGCTGGAATTACAAGATAAATCAGAAAAAGAAAAAATACAATCATAATCTAAGTTTATTTACTCGAACCCTGGCAGTTCTTCTTTTTCAGAATCCTCCTTCTCCTGTTCTCCATCCTTGGGAAGGGACAATATAGCACGTCTGAAGTCTGAAAACTCCTCCCTATCTTCTGGAATCAGACCGACCTCTTTGAATTGTTCACGACACTTATCGAAGCCGGTCTGGAAGAAGATGTAGGCCCGATATTCGACGGCCTTTTTAAAATCCGGAGAAAGGAGGAAGGAGGCATGTATTTGCTCCTTATTTTGCTCATCAACAGCCAGGGCCTTCTCTGCAGCTTCTGCCCGGGACATTTGCCTCTCCATATCCTCAGATATAGACTTACTCTTGGCCTCCAACACAGAGAAGTGCCCTTGTAAAGTCTCTTCCCGGATGAGGCTTTCATTGAGACTGTCCCGAGTCTTGTGCAACTCAGCAGCCGCCTTCCGAACTGTCAGTTTCTTCTCTTTGGCTGCCCTCTCAGCCTCCCATTTCTTGATGAATGCCTCCTGCATTTTGGGATTATTATCTGCACAGGGAAAGAACAGGGTTATGTAAAAACAATTAAGCAGATTAAAAGTGTAAAGGAAGGAAGATGAGAATTACCAGGTTGAGCGCCCGAGTCAGCAACCTCGTCAATTACCCGGTCCATTGGGTCTTCAGCCCGGGCACTCAACCCATAGGCAACCAAATTCTCATCTGAGATGAGGGTGGAAGAGGAATATTTGCGACCCTCGACCAGAGTTTGGCTTTTAAGGAAAGGGTCCTCAAATTTGTAGGCCTTGGGGAGGGTAGGTTGTGGAGGAAGGGAAGGAAAAAACCCGGTCAAACAAGGAAAGGGACCCGGGAGTTGAATGAAAAAGAATCATCCTTTCCCCCCCTTCTGGGAAGAACTGATATCATCAAGGAACCTGGCATTTAACTGGGCAGACAGGGAGAAGGCATTATCTCTCAGTCAACAAACAAAAAGTAATGGAGAACAAGGGAATTGATTAGAAGATTGTTCATCTTAAAAAGAACATAGACCGAGGCCATAATACGGAAAGAATTGGGATGAAGTTGGTTAATGGGTACACCAAAAAACTTGGCGACCTCGATGTAAAAGGGAGGGATGGGGAATCGGAGACCATTTTTAACTTGGTCCCGAAAGAAAGTGGTGTAGCCGGGAGGAGGGCTATCGGCCCTATCAGAAGGACCGGGTATCAAAATCTGGAAAGTAGAGGGGATGGAGGCTAGCACTCAGAGTTCTTCGTCCGCCCCCGAGTACAAAGTGCTGCTCATTGAGGAGAACCAAGGAGCTTCGGGGTCTCAGACTGGGGAGGGGAGGAAGTTCGGGCTTTGCACTTACCTTTGCTCTTTTTCAGAGCTCAGGAATGGCCAGGAGAAGAAGGTTTTGAAGAAAATGGTTTTGACTGATGGGCTTTTTGTTTTTTTAGAGTATGGACAGGAAGACGACGGGGGGGGGAGGAGAAGGAGATGAATCGGAGCGGAGCACGGTGGAATCGTTACTAGGCGAGCCTCGCGCATTCGCTCTAGATGTAGAAGAGGTAGAATTAGACATTTTCAAGAAATAAAAGAGAAACTTACGAATTTAGTGGGAGAAGATGGTGGTTGAAGGTCGCCGGAGCTGGAGAAAGCACTGTGCTGCGGAGGGAGAAGATTTGAGAGAATTTGAATTTTGAAAAGTGACAAATGAAGGGGTTGTGTTGTTTTATATAGGCGAAAGGGGGGGTGATCTATAGCGTTGATCTAAAGTTAGATCGGACGGCTATTATGAATGTTGGAAATTGTGCAGGTAGGCGAAAGGACGCGCACAGATATCGAAATGTCATACTTATCCTATTCTCGGAATACGAAACGTTTCCGACCGTTGGAATACTAGGGCATGAGTCATTATGGCACCATATTAATTGCCCGAGAATACTAAACGACAAGAATATTCAAAGTCCGGGAGACATGAGGCCCCGAAATCTTATTCAAAGTCCGGGAGACATGAGGCCCCAACATCTTATTCGAAGTCCGGGAGACATGAGGCCCCGACATTTTATTAGAAGCCCGAGGAAATGGAAGCTCTCGGCATCTCATCCCACCTCTGGAATATTTGAAGCCCCCGATGCTTTTATAAATCTGGAGTTGATTATATTTCTATTGAAGCCCAAGTATAAGTGATCGGGACAGCGAGTAAGACTCTAGCCCGACTATTTAAGGGATGGGTGGTGATACCCCCGTAAGAGCCCGGGTCATGGGTGACCCGATACATTAATTAGATAACCCAAATCAGAGTCATTATGCAGAGTACTTTACTCAACAACCGGGCATGGAGATGCACGGGACATTTTCTTCCCGGGCAATCAAGAGCCCGGGCTCTCATACAAGCTCCCGGGTACTTTCTACCCGGGCTACCTCGAGAAGTGTGCCACACTCGATTATACCAGTATGGGTTATCTAATCTGTCAGAATAGTATGTGTTTAGCGTATTTTAGAAGTCATCAGAAGCAAAAGTATGGGCAGCCGACTTGCCATACTTAGCAGGTGAGCACTGAAAACAAGGTAATGATGGGATTTTCTCCTATAAATAACAGATACATTTCTCATTTACCGATTCTGGATCTTGGAATTCTTAAGCATTCTCACGTATATCACCACATATACAGCCACTTTACCTTTCTTCTTCACCTGCTGACTTAAGCATCGGAGTGGATACGCCGGATACTCCTCCGACTCCCATTCACGAGTTTCTCTACTTGTTTGCAGGTTACAGTAGAAGCCATTATACTTACTCAATTTTCCTTAAACACAAAATTATCCTCATCATCCGGTGGATTGTCCACTTATCTCACACTCGATTCATCCGGATATCATCAATAATTAATGGTAATCCTAAAATCAAATATTTTCAAACTTCATAGCAAGTTAATACCCATGTTTAGATCATTGCACCACATAGAAAACCAAACTCAATAGTGGTAAATGATTGTTACAATCCGTTTATCAAATCTCAATGACCAAAATTTATGTTTACAATTACTCAGTTAGCCAAACTCAATACAGTTATTACCATCCATTTTATCTTGTCAAATACATAATGATGAAGTCATTTAATATCCATTTCCTTGCAATTTTCATTATTTTACAAACTTTGAGGAATATAAATGGGCAAAAGTAGGCAATTAACCATAATAAACAACGGAATATGGAGAATAAAATCTCATTAAATTTAAGGAAAAATTAGAAAATTCATCCAATAAGTTGGCATACTTTGATTTTGGTCACGAAGTAGTCAAAGTTTAGTTTTGTTCTGTATATTGGTTTTCAGCAATACCATATATTGCGCTATGACTAAAAGATATTGATTAAAACAAAAAGAGAATATCAAATTTTGAAGAACCAAAACCTATAATAGACCAACTAATTAAAGGACGAATTTAATTTTTCCTAAATGTAATCACATAATATATATGCAAAATTATTAAATATAAAAAAATCTTACTTGAAAGATGAACCATAATCCGTTGAACTGCTAACAACACCATTTCGAGATGAAAGATGATCAGCAGCATAATTCCCGATGTAGTATAGTTTATTCCAAGAAAACCATAGGATCCTTTAAGCATTTCTTTCTGCTCTTTTGGGAGCCGTTTTCCAACTGTTGATTGCATGATTTTTGGATATTCTCCATAAACTACTGGATTAGCAAACCTTTGAGGTACGAATTAGATAAAGTTCAAGTCAGTTATTTTTCATTGTAAATACATAAACCCGACCAAGATTTCAAAAGTTTACATATTGTTGTTATGTCATATCAGGGACGGAGCCAGAAAACTCAACAAGGGATGAAATATGTAATTTCATGAAAATTAAATGTACAGTTTCAAAATTTTCTTCTTTCCCTCAACATATAGGTGTAAACGATCGGAAAAAATGCAAGTTCAATTATTATGATAACTAGATAAAAAAAATATCGAGAATTGAAAAAAGACGATGAATTTATTTAAAATTATTTGAAATTTTAAAAATTTTGAATTAAATGTAAAAGTGAGAGATAGTACGCCTAAAAAATTGTAAACATAAACATGGGTATTGACATCAAGAGCTCGTTGGGCAGCTTTGACATCGAGTCTATTACTGGAGAATGGTACAAACCAAGGAGTCACTAGAGTTATCCCAATCTCACCCTTTTGAGTCGCCTGTCACAAATTCTTTTCTCCAGTGAGTGATTATAAAAAAAATAGGGAAAATTATAATTTTAATCTTGTAACTTGGCTTGTTTATAGTTTTAGTCTTGTAACATATCAATGTTTGGTTTCCGTCAATTAAATTAGTTTTTTTTTTGGTCTTTTTTTAACTCGAAACCACTAAATCAATAAAATATTACTTATTTGGAATTGATACTCTCATACATGACTCATATAACAAGAATAAAATATATATTATACACAAAATCTATCTAAGAAAAAGTAAAGAGGAACGACAAGTTTTTTCCCTCTCATTTTGAAATATTGGGTATCGTTTTACTTTATTTTTTCTCTATGTTTTTGTTTTAGATTTATTTTGATGTGTGTAATAAAAGTTATTCTCACTACATGACCAACGTAAAAGAGCATCAATGTCAGATTAACAATATTTGAAAGAGCTTGCGGCTTTTGGAAAAAAACCAAAATAAAAAATTTCAGTTAGTGGATGAAACCAAATGTTGATAAATTAAATGACTAAAACCTAAAACAGACAAAGTTGCACAACTGGAGTCACAATTTTTCCAAATATATAATAAGACCCTATTTTNTAATTTGACAGCTTCGGCGTGAGAAGCAGGTGATGGGCGACGATATAGGGCTCGGTGGCGGAGTTACCTCGGGCGCAAATCGACCGGTTCGAGCAGCGCCCGGGTGCAAGTGTTCCGGGGACTACACCATCATAATTCATAACGTGAAAATATAAGCTTCATGTATTGTGATCCAATGCTTTACACGATCACCAAACTCCTTGAAACAAAGCTCCGCAAAATCCCTATAATCATTTTTGCACCAAAAAATAATCTCATCATCTGCAGGTTAGTTTGATGCAATATTGATAAAAGCATTCTTTTATTTATTTTTTTAAAATCCAAACTAACATCCACATATATGATAAAAACAAACATCAATCAAACGTTAAATTAATTTTATTTTAATAAAAAAAATATATCAAATCCTAGTCAATTAAATACTTTATTTAAAAAATTCCCAAAAGAAGAGGAGGGAGCTGTTGAATTAATTTGTTAGGCCTCAAGAATCAAAGCGATCAAGGCGAAGTCATGAACCTCAAAGTTCATTACTTTGTTAATTTCTATAATGGTACAAATATAAAGAAAAAAAAGCGTAAATTCGGTCTAGTAAGTTGGCCTATACATGCTTATGGTGCTCTTATAAGTACAATTATAAATTGGTTAATTTCTTCGTACTTTTAATTATTTTCTTTTTCAGAGTTTTGGCATGACACCCAAAATGTCAACAACGTGCGATGTTAAGTCATCAATTTCTGATGTAATATTAGATTCCAGCTAAAAAAAGGGCCAAAAGTACAAAAGAAGACAATTCAGTGCATTAAGGGCAAAACATGCACAAATATATTGCTTAAAAATCCATTGTATTCATCATCTTCAGTGCTTGAGGAAGATCCCAATGGTATAGGTTGACAAATGGAGTTATACCTTTAATTGAATTTTCAACCCAACATTAATAATATATATAAAATTGTACATTAATTTATATTATGGTAAAAGCTAAGTACTCATTTCCCTTCAAAAAAGAAAAAGAAAAAAGAAATAAAGTTAATTACCATTCTCTTGGAGCTCATTGAAAACATTGTTGTAAAAAGCGATTCCTTTTTAATTCCTCAACTCAGCTTCCCATCTGTGATGATATATATATATATATATAAAGTTGTGTGAATAATGGTAATTAATAAATATATTAATTAATGAATGGAATAATGGAGATCCATATATTGTTGGTATAGTTTTACTTGGTAATATCCGAGGCCAAGAAATAAACATTCTATAAACGCTATAAGATTGTCTCGCAGATTTGTTTTGAGATACGTACGGAACTCTTATTCAACTTGACACATACTATTACTTTTTTCACAAAAACTCCTGTGAGATGATATCATGGGTCAATTTTGTGAAACGGATATTTTAGATGGATCATCCACGAAAAAATATCACTTTTTATGTCAAATATATTAATTTTTATTGTAAATATGGACATAATTGATCCGTCTTAGAAATAAATATCCGTGAGACCGTTTTATGAAAGTCCTACTCTACTTTTTTATGCCAAAAGTATGAACACTATTGAAGGGAAATAAAATTCTCGACTTCAATTGTTATAATTCCCAAGACTTTTAATTATTTCTCTAAAATTACTTTTCCTTGTTGATTTGATTGAGTAGATTATTTTATGTGATTTTGCCTTTCTTAGATAAGGAGATAATCATTCAAAAATAGTCTAGATATGTTATTTATTGGAATGATTTAAAGAGATATGATATCAATGGTTAAATAGAGTTTATTTATAATAAAACTCTTACTTTCCTTATGTTATAGGTTTCTTTGTGAAGATAAAAGTCTACATCTATAAATAAGAGATCAAGGATATCATTGGGCTCTCTCCTCTCAGTTTCTTCATTGAGAATATTCATACACACACTTGTGCATGCCGAGAATATTAAAGAAATAATTCGTCAAGGATCGTGCTGTTTTGAAGAGTGCAGATATCGCGTGTTGCCTTGAATGTTGGGAACATCTGCAGACAACATCTGTGAAGAAGTTGGCTGAAGATCGTTTTCGTGGATTTTCTTTTGGCATCACGTTTTGCTTTCTTGTTTTAGTTTTTGTTAGGATCGATTAGGGGGGCAATCATTGAGCTACAATAGCTCGGTTCTTGAAATATTGAACACCGATGAACTAAATCGAGTTTGATGTGAAATCAAGCGGAAAACACTCTAAATAATCCTTCGTAGAAACCGATTAAATATTTTGTAAAGCATTTAAAATATATGCAAGTTGAATGTGTAAAAATATTTTAGTTGAAGCATTTTATCAAACACTTGGATGCAATATTTTGGTATTTGAAGAACACATAAAATGCTTCAAACAATGAATCTTCAAAACAGTGGAAATGATAAGTAAATGCAATAAACAAATAGACACGAATTTGTTTATGGATATTCGGAGATTTCAAATGCTTCTACGTCACCCCTTCTTCCCCTTGGGAAGGATTCACTAGAAGACTTTGATTTATACAACTACTTGTACAAACCCATTCAGCTAGGACTTACCCACTACCTAAACTGAACTCATAGCACTCAAGATTGTAGGCAGCTCCTCACAATCAACATATTGTTTAATGTCTCATATGCAAAGACCACATACACAAGTTTATTGTCTTTGTGCAAGATCACTCAACTAATCTTTGAATTTCAACTCTCTTGTATATGTGTGAGGAATTTATCATTTACAGTGTACATCTCAAGTATCCTCACACAAGGGCTTGTGCTCTCAACTAGCTGATTTTTTCATGCGAACTGCCCATGCTTTGAATCCTCTTCAAAAGCTCATTTTTTATCTTCAAGATGATGTATTTATAAGCCCCAACAATGATATATACGTTAGACACAAGAATATAACCGTTTGGAAAGTTACTGTACTGTTTCTGAAATTGCAACAGTCAAATTCATCTTGCTGGGCATTTTCCCAACTGGTCAACTCTGGTCAACTGATCATCTCTGGTCAACTCAACTGGCCGTTCAGTTCAACTGGTCAGCAGCTGGTTCAGTTCAGTTCAGTTGGTCAGCTGCTGGTTCGATTCAGTTCAACTGGTTCAGTTGGTCTGGTTCAGTTCAGCCGGTATGGTTCAACTGGTCTTCAGCTGGTCTGGTTCAGTTCCAGCTGGTTCAGTTCAGCTGGTCTGGTTCAACCGGTCTTCAGTTGGTCTGGTTCAGTTGGTCAGCAGCTGGTTCGGTTCAGTTGGTCTGGTTCAGTTTCAGTTAGTGTGCTGAAATCAGCCTAACTGATTTCAGTTTGTGCAGAATTAGTAACTTCATCGTCATTTATCAACATCTTAAGCTTTGATTCAGACTTTTACTTTTAAAGATGATTTGTAGATCTTTGTCATATCTTTCCAACTCATACTAAATCGCTTCATTTCAATAATTGAGCTGAGAGATATGACAAAAATAACGCAACTGCTCAAACCCAACTTATTGCTGTTTTCGTGTGATCAGTTTGGTAATTCAGCGATCAGTTAGACCATGATAACATCTGATTTTGCACAACTGACGTGAAATACGACTTGTTTTAAATTGTGTTTTCTGATCAAGATAGTTGGTGGATTGTCATTTGGATCATCCAGCTGGGAGATATAATCAAAACACAAAAGCTCGCCAAAAATTCAGTTTGTGTAGAATTCAGTTTCAGCTTTCTTCTTGTGTTAACAACTTCACACTTGAGTAAATATGTTAGAAACACAATAACAAGTTTTGTTAACATCAAAATCAAGATTGCGAACTTGAAAAGTTCCAACAATCTCCCCCTTTTTGATGATCTCAAAACTTGGATAAACAATCAACTCAACTAACATATTTCTCCCCCTTTTGTGTGAATCAAAAAGTCATATTTTCAAAACATTTTAAACAAAATTTTCTCCCCCTCAATATTTAAAAATAATAACTCCATTAAAATTTTAATGAGTTATCCCCCTATATTTTTGAAATTTTGAAAATTATAAAAGAAGAGGGATAACTAACCAATTTTCTCCATGGCTCATTTTCTGCCGCAGTACATATGCTCTGCCTTCAATGAATAAATTGTATTTTCTCGAGCATAACTAGGCTGCAAATTTTATACCGCTGTAAACCTCTACAAGTCTAATTTGCAACGCAAAAAGCAGTTTGTCATTTGGACACTCGAGCAAGGAGATATGCCATTTTTCCTACAGTCGCTGCAAGATGCGCGAAAATTCAGTTTTGCATATATATGTGTAAAAAATCTGAAATTTTCGATTTTAAACATCAAAATCAGTTTCAATGCTCTTTCAAGAACAACCCGCTCTGATATCACTTGTTAGGATCGATTAGGGGGGCAATAATTGAGCTACAATAGCTCGGTTCTTGAAATATTGAACACCGATGAACTAAATCGAGTTTGATATGAAATCAAGCGGAAAACACTCTAAATAATCCTTCGTAGAAACCGATTAAATATTTTGTAAAGCATTTAAAATATATGCAAGTTGAATGTGTAAAAATATTTTAGTTGAAGCATTTTATCAAACACTTGGTTGCAATATTTTGGTATTTGAAGAACACATAAAATGCTTCAAACAATGCATCTTCAAAACAGTAGAAATGATAAGTAAATGCAATAAACAAATAGACACGAATTTGTTTATGGATGTTCGGAGACTTCAAATGCTCCTACGTCACCCCTTCTTCCCCTTGGGAAGGATTCACTAGAAGACTTTGATTTATACAATTATTTGTACAAACCCATTCAGCTAGGACTTACCCACTGCCTAAACTGAACTCCTAGCACTCAAGATTGTAGGCAGCTCCTCACAATCAGCATATTGTTTAATGTCTCATATGCAAAGACTACATACACAAGTTTATTGTCTTTGTGCAAGACTCACTCAACTAATCTTTGAAGTTCAACTCTCTTGTATATGTGTGAGTGATTGTGTGTGAGGAATTTATCATTTACAGTGTACATCTCAAGTATCCTCTCACAAGGGCTTGTGCTCTCAACTAGCTGATTTTTTCATGCTAACTGCCCATGCTTTGAATCCTCTTCAAAAGCTCTTGTTTTATCTTCAAGATGATGTATTTATAAGCCCCAACAATGATATATACGTTAGACACAAGAATATGACCGTTTGGAAAGTTTATGTACTGTTTCTGAAATTGCAAAGGTCAAATTCGTCTTGCTGAGCATTTTCCCAACTGGTCAACTCAACTCTGGTCAACTCAACTGGTCGTTCAGTTCAACTGGTCAGCAGCTGGTTCAGTTCAGTTCAGTTGGTCAGCTGCTGGTTCGGTTCAGTTCAACTGGGTCAGTTGGTCTGGTTCAGTTCAGCTGGTCTGGTTCAACTGGTCTTCAGCTGGTCTGGTTCAGTTCCAGCTGGTTCAGTTCAACTGGTCTGGTTCAACCGGTCTTCAGCTGGTCTGGTTCAGTTGGTCAGCAACCGGTTCAGTTCAGTTGGTCTGGTTCAGTTTCAGTTGGTGTGCTGAAATCAGCCTAACTGATTTCAGTTTGTGCAAAACTAGTAGCTTCATCGTCATTTATCAGCATCTTAAGCTTTGATTCAGACTTTTGCTTTTGAAAATGATTTGTAGATCTTTGTCTTATCTTTCCAACGCATTTTGAATCGCTTCATTTTGATAATTGAGCTGAGAGATATGACCAAAATACCGCAACTGCTCAAACCCAACTGATTGCTGTTTTCGTGTGATCAGTTCGGTAATTCAGCGATCAGTTAGACCATGATAACATCCGATTTTGCCCAAATGACGTGAAATACAACTTGTTCCAAATTTTGTTTTATGATCAAGATAGTTGGCCGATTGTCATTTGGATCATCCAGCTGGGAGATATAATCAAAACACAAAAGCTCGCCAGAAATTCAGTTTGTGCAGAATTCAGTTTCAGCTTGCTTCTTGTGTTAACAACTTCACACTTTAGTAAATATGTTAGAAACACAATAACAAGTTTTGTTAACATCAAAATCAAGATTGGGAACTTGAAAAGTTCCTACAATTTTTATTCTGGTTATTTGTTTTTAGAAAGCTTTATTTTCTCAAAGTGTTGAGGAAATTGATATTCGTAATAATCACTAGTGATAGGTTTTTGTGTAAACATTGTTGTTTTCTAGTGATTAATTTTTGCCATAAGGCACCGCACAAGTATTTATACTTGTACATATTTAATCTTGTCCGTCTATTTATTTAAAGTCGATTTGTGTTATAAAAGTTAATATTCCGCTGCATGTTGCCCAAGATGTTATAACATCTGGCACAACACCTAATTCTGATAAAACACAAATTTGCTATTTTAATTGCCGTTTACGTATTTATTCATAACTGTCAAACAACATATTCCTTACAAGTGGTATCAGAGCTTCCACTTGATATACTAAGTGCTGATTCTGGTTTTTGTTTTTGTTTGACTGATATATTCAAATGGACACAAAACTTGCCAATGCAGTACTTCGACCACCGGTCCTCGATGGAACTTACTACATTTTATGGAAGGTAAAAATAAGGTACTACATAAAATCCATAGATGAACGAGCATGGCAACGTGTCATCAATGGATGGACTCCACCCAAGAAGGAAGACGAAGACGGAGACAGCCTGATAAAACCAGAAAGTGACTGGACTGCTGATGAAGTACAAAGTTCGAATCACAACTAAAAAGCACTGAATGCGATCTTCTCTTCGGTGGACATGAACATGTTCACCTTGATCACGAACTGCACCTCTGCCAACGATGCATGGGAAACTCTTCAAAAGCATTGTGAACGCTCGGAAAGTGTGAGGAGGACAAAGTTGAGAATGCTTACCTCAAGGTTCGAGAACCTGAGAATGGAAGAAACCGAAACTATAACAGATTATGATCGATGTCTCAGGGAGATTGCGAATTAAGGTTTCAGTCTAGGTGATCCCATATCGAATGAAAGGTTGGTCAGTAAAGTTCTCCGATCTCTGCCCGAGAGGTTTAACATAAAAATATGTGCAATTGATGAAGCTAAAGATACAACTTCAATGGCACTGGAAGAATTGATAAGTTCACTTCGCACCTTTGAAATGAACATGGATATGCAGAAGAAAGACAAGGGAAAGACTATAGCATTTCAAGTCTTTAATGACTTTTATGATGACCTTCTTCAAATATCCAAAGAAGTTAACAAATCTGACCTTTGTGAGGATTCCATTGCTTATATCACAAAGAAATTTGGGGATTATTTGAAAAGAATCAGAGATAAGAAAGCTGGACAATCTTCAAAATTTCCAAGTCTTCCTGCACCTGAAAAGCCACAAAAGCTCCCTGCCAAGCCACAATTTCAACCAAAGGATGAAGGCAAGGGACAATACAATTCAAAAATGTATGATTCAGTGCAGTGTAGGGAATATAAAGGATTCGGTCACTATGCCAATGAATGTGCCAACAGATTGCGAAAAAATAAAGGCTACAATGTTTCCCTAAGCGATGAAGAATCTGATGTGGAGGAAAAACCTACTGAGGAAGAAAATCATACCTCCCTGACTGCATTATTGACAGAAAGACGCTGGCTGCAAGTGAATCCTTTACGTGTTGCCCTAGGTGTTGCCACACCTGGCCGCAACATCTGCGAAAAATCAATCTGTTTAAAATCTACAACTTCTGGAAACTCAAGTGCGGATGATGATTCGGAAGCTGATGATGAAGAAATCACTCTTGAGAGTGTACAAAAGCTATATGCAGAGCTGTTTGAAGATTGGACCAATAGAAACAAGCTGAATTCTACTCTTATGAAGGAGAACACTGATCTAAAAGCTGTGGTTGCCAAACTTGAAGAAATTCTGAGCAAAAAAGATTTGGAACTATGCAAGACTAAGGATGAGCTTCAAAAGGCAACTGAAACCTTGTCCAAGTTCAATAAGAGCACATCAAAACTTGAATCCATACTTTTGATGGGAAGAGATGACAAGAAATGCTTAGGCTTCAAAGACAGTGTGTTTGAAATTGGTGAATCTTCCAAGTTGACTGTTTTTGTGAAAGGAAAGGCTGATACATCTCCACAACCACAACCCAAGTCTCAAATCAGAAGCTCTCCACCGAAAATACAACCTGCTGCACCTATTCCTTAGAAGAGAAAACACAGGTATGTATGTCATTACTGCTTTAAGCCTGGTCATATCAGGCCCTATTGTTTTAAGCTCTTGGATGACTACATGAATCGAAAGTCGAGTCGGATGTTGCCCCGAATGTTGTCCAACATCTCACGAGAATATCTCATAGATTATGTTGAACAAAAATGTGGTAGAGTTACCTATGGGGTGGGAGCTAAAGGAAAGATTGTCGGAAAGGGAACCTTGAATGTTGAAGGACTAACAAAACTCCACAATGTGCTTCGTGTTGAAGTATTAAATTCGAATCTTATAAGCATAAGCCAATTGTGTGATAATAATTTGCTTGTTAAGTTTGATAAACATAATTGTGAAGTTTTTGATGAAGCTAACAAGTGCATTATGACATTCGGACAATTGTTACCAAATAGGTGAAGAACTTTCATGCAAACATGCGCAAATCACCGAACTTGACCTTTGGCATCAAAAACTCGGCCATGCAAAGTTTAAAACTTTAAAGAACTTGAGTAAGTACGATGCAGTTAGAGGTATGCCTAATCTCTCTCCTGGTATACCATATGTGTGCGGAGATTGTCAAAAAGGTAAACAGACTCGCGTGTCGCATCCAGTGTTGGCAACATCTGGGACAACACGCTGTCTGGAGTTACTACACATGGACCTTATGGGTCCTATGGAAGTTGAAAGCCTCGGAGGTAAGAAATATTCCTTTGTGTGTGTTGATGATTTCTCACGTTTTTCATGGGTTAGATTTACTAGAGAGAAATCAGATACTTTCGATGTATTCAAAAATTTGATCAAAAGAATCACCAACTTCCACAACCTGAAAGTAAGAAAGATTAGAACTGATCATGGTAAAGAATTTGAAAACATTTCATTTTCATCCTTCTGTAGCAGGCAAGGTATTTCACATGAATTTTCAGCACCAAAAACACCACAACAAAATGGCATTGTCGAACGTAAGAACAGAACTTTGCAAGAAATGGCAAGGGTGATGCTAGCTTCAAAGAATATCTCAAAGCGTTTTTGGGCAGAAGCCCTTAATACTGCATGCCACATTTCGAATAGGGTCTATTTAAGAAGTGGATTAACCATGACTTATTATGAAATAATCATGGGAAGAAAGCCTAACCTTAAATATTTCCATGTTTTTGGCTGTGTGTATTACACTTTGAATGACAGGGATCAACTTGCTAAGTTTGATTCAAAGAGTGATAAGTGTTTATTTTTGGAATATGCTACTAATAGTCGTGCTTATCGTATGTTTAAGTTAAGAACTAGGACTATTATGGAATCTATTAATGTTGTTTTTGATGATTGTGCAGATCTTAAGAAGAAAACTGCTTAAGATGATGTTGAAAACCTTCTGGAAAATCAAATGCCACTGGAAAATACAGATGTTGCCCCAGATGTTGCATTATCTGGCACAACATGTGACACTGAAGTCACCGAATCACAAAAAGATGCTCACAGCGATGATAAGGCAGTGGATGATGGATCGTGTATTCCAAGTAAAATCCAAAAGAACCATCCATCATCTCAAATCATTGGAGGGATGCGTGAAGAAGACCAAACCCGAAAGAAAGACAAAGTTGACTATCGAACAATGGTTGGACTAGTGTGCATGAGTACCATGTACTCACAGGTTAGATTTTCATGCTTTGTATCTCAACTTGAACCTAAAAATGTAGATGAAGCGCTAAAAGATTATTTCTAGATCAATGCTATGCATGATGAATTTGAAGAGTTTGTTCGAAATGATGTTTGGACTTTGGTTCCACCCCCTGATAATGGCAATATAATTGGAACAAAATGGATTTTTAAAAACAAAACTGATGAGTCAGGGAACGTCATTCGAAACAAAGCAAGGTTGGTTGCTCAAGGGTACACACAAGTTGAAGGGGTCGATTTTGATGAGACCTTTGCACCTGTTGTCTGCATTGAGTCAATCTGACTTTTGCTAGCCATTGCATGCTTTATGAAAATCAAATTGTTTCAAATGGATGATAAAAGTGCATTTTTAAATGGTATCTTGTGTGAAGAAATATATGTTAGACAGCCTAAAGGATTCGAAGATCCACATAATCTTGATCATGTGTACAAGTTGAAAAAGGCTCTCTATGGCTTGAAGCAAGCACCCCGTGCTTGGTATGGCAGACTGACTGAATACCTACTCGAAAGCGGATTCAAAAGAGGTGAAGTAGATAAGACTCTTTTCATTCAAAAATCCAAAGGTGAGATCCTTATTTTCCAAATCTATGTTGATGATATCATTTTCGGTTCTTCATCCCAAAAGCATGTTAATGATTTTGTTGAATGCATGTCTACTACATTTGAAATGAGCATGGTTGGTGAATTACATTTCTTTCTTGGCTTACAAATCAAACAAATGCATGATGGCATCTTTTTGTGCCAAAGTAAGTACGCCAAAAATCTGATAAAGAAATGTGCTAATGAAAACACCAAGCACATGAAGACACCTATGGGATCAAATGAAAAATTATCCAGAGACGATGCTGCCGAAAATGTTGACAACACCCTATATCAAAGCATCATAGGAAGTCTCTTGTACTTGACGGCTAGCCGCCCTGACTTAATGTTTAGTGTTTGTTTATGTGCTAGATACCAATCTAATCCTAAGATTTCTCACTTAAAAGCCGTAAAGCGTATCTTACGATACATAGCCGGAACCATTGACTTAGGATTATGGTATACACACGAAACCAACTCAAATCTAGTTGGGTTTTCAGATGCTGATTGGGCTGGCGATTTAGACGATAGAAAAAGTACTTCTGGTGGTTGTTTCTACCTTGGAAATAATTTGATCTCATGGCATAGTAGTAAACAGAACTGTGTGTCACTTTCAACCGCTGAATCTGAATATGTGGCAGCTGGAAGTGGTTGCACTCAACCTTTGTGGATGAATCAAATGATAGAAGATTATGGATTAAAGAGTGAACCCTTGGTTATGTACTGTGACAATTCTAGTGCGATTAACATTTCAAAAAATCCAGTACAACACTCTCGAACAAAGCACATTGACATAAGACATCATTTTATTCGAGATCTTGTAGAAAAAAGATTGATTTGAATGGAGTTTGTTGATACAAATAACCAACTGGCCGACATATTCACCAAAGCATTAGATTTTGAGAGGTTCTCCAACATTAGGAAATCTCTCAGCATGTGTTCTGTCTAATCATTCTTTGATGTTGTCTCAGATGTTACAACATCTCGGACAATATCTACCATGCATTTGCATCTTTAGGACTTAGACATATTGCATTGCATTCATACTGTGATATGTTGTGTTGAAACTGTGTAGCATAATTTTCTGATGCACTTACAATTCCTAGTTATCTCTTAAAACTTCACACCTTTACATGTGAATTTAGTCACAAAAGAATTGAAGAATGGTCACTTGACCTTAACCAATGTGACAAGTAATCAGAAATTATCTTGAAAAATTGTGATTAAAATTTTGGGTCTGTGATTAGAAAGAAAGATGGAAAAAGCTGCCTAAAGTAGCCCAATGAAGACTGGACTTTTAGTGCGGGAGCTACCCCTTCTAAATGTTAACATAGAAATAGAAGAAAATGGAAAAAGCTACCTAGAAGAGTCCATTGTAGACTGTTCTCCTAGTGTGGGAGCTACCACTTCTATGTTCAGAAAGCTTATAAGTCAGTGTGAAGAAAAACTGAAAATTGTTTCTGGAATTATAGGTGTTGTCAGAAGATGTTGCCAACATTTGTGACAACACCTCATCTGTACACATATCTCATATTTGCTCTCATGTTTCTATTTATGTTAAATTCTGTTATTAGGCATCCATAAGTCATGCATAAACATAGCTTTGTGAATTTTGTCATGTAATAAAGATATTCGTATGAAAACAAAGAAAAATTCTATTAAAATCAAATTTTTGCAGGAAATCGAAATCATGTGCTCTTTGATGTTAAGTGGTGCTAAAATTCGATGTGGGTTTTAATTCTGGACCTATTTTGAAAAGTAATTGCACATAATTATCGAGATAATTTCTGAAGATAGTAACGATTAAATTTTGTATGCCTGTTTTTTTTTTACCGTTGGAGTGAGTCAGTTATTGATATGGCATGTTACCATTGCACTGTAGGTTCATGTTTATCCCCTTGATTTACACAGCCTAAACTATCATTACTTGCCTAATTGTTTCTCGAATTTTCTTGCTCGCAAATTTTTCTGCTACTCTTCGTTCTAGGTAATTTTCGTTTATCACAATCTAAACGATGGCATAAAAGGGTTTTGATCCCCAAGATATCCGCAGTGAAATGGGTCACACAGATGATGTTGCCCCATCTCCGGCAACATCCGATGCAACACCCACGGGTTCCAACTTACAGATCATCCCCATTGCTTTTACGCCGGAGCCCCTGGAGATTATTGCACCAGGTGAGCCTGGAAATGCACTGGACATTGATAACCCACCTATCATCAGGGTTTTCGATCCACCTTCTCCTCCAAAAAGACTCTCAAAAAAGCATGCCGTATATAACCCTGATCTCACACCAGGCAAGCAATTTCGCTATAAGGGATAACCCTCCACTCGCCCTTCACTCATTGATCCGGCAGAGACGTCGGGAGATGATTCAAATGACGAAGACTACGAGTTAGTTGCCCGCAAAAAGCCTGCACCACGGGTTGCCGCCAAGTCTTCCTCGTCATCCACAGAAGACTCGTACCCCCTTGTTCATGCCACACAGGATGCACCTAAGGAAGACTCCTCGTCTGATGAGGATGAAGTATCTTTGGCCCAAGTGATGGCTGATTCGAAAAAGGCCAAAAAGACTGCCCCTGCCTCTCCTGCACATGTCTCTCCAATCCAGTATGTGTCTGAGAAGAAGATTGAAGCTACCACCACCCTATCTGACAGTGAAGACTCTGGTACACACTCTCATCACTCAGCGGGAGCCCCTGATGAGGACATTTCCTCTGATGATACAAGAGATGAAGATGCGCCTGCTGCTACAAATGTTGTGTTGGATGTTGAGGACACCTCCGACAACACTGACCTCAGTGAGTATGATCTAGACAGCAGCTTCAACACCAAGTTCTATATTGGGACATCATTCTCCAACTTGGATCTTTACACCAACCGGAGATTTATTGAAGAACGCGATGCTGATATGGAAGCCTTCTCTCGAAACAATCTGATAGATTTTCTCAAGTCTCGCGGACTGTTCTCCACCATCTCCTCTGTACCGCCTTATTGCCCCAAAGTTGTGCTTGAATTCTATGGCCACCTCTCGTCGGGTGTTGGTAATGCGAGCTCGGCGAAATTTGGTCAAGTGTTTGTACGCAACAGGTTGTATAATTTCGACCCTCATGTCATCAATACTTATTCCAGTACACCTGAAATTGCTGTTGGTCCTCAACCGGATCTTGATGAGGTAATCTCTGTCCTAACTGGTGGCGTGCTTGGCAAATTCCCTGCTCATCCACATAAGGTCTCCGCTTCAAATCTCACGTCCTTATACTCGGTGCTGCACAAGATTGCCATTCGAATCTGGACACCAACCACCAACACTACGGTGGTCACTAAGTCCCAGGCATTGACTCTGTTTTCCATTGGCAACTGCACTTTGGACCTTGGGCGTCTCATCTTTTATACTGTCATATAGTATGCGAATGGAGGATTGAAGTCATCCAAGCTCCCGTTTCCCAGTTTGATCTATGGGATACTGGTATCCCAGGGATTTGTTCGAGATGTGAGTGAGGGATTGTCTGAATCCAGTGAAACAATCAAAATAGCCCCTGCCTTCTTCAAAGGAAACCGCAAGATTGACCTTCCCTGGATAGACCCTACCACAGCACCTCCTGCTTCTGGACCTTCTCAAGGTTCCACCTTTCATACACCAACTGCTGATTGTGTGAAGATTCCTGTAGCTGGAGTTCAGGCTCATCTCGACCATGCTATTAAAAAGATATCCCAGCTTAAGGCAGACTTGGCATATTATGAGGATTTGGCTGCTGACCTCAGGTTTCTCTTGGAAGTAGGTGTCTTTCTCGGACAAAAAGGGGGAGATGATGCTCAAACGGGTGCTGGTCCGTCAGGGACTAAGGATGATGAAGAGGAAGAGGACAGTGATGAGGAGGAGGACATTAGTGATGAAGATGATGATGCGTAGATTTTTTTTATGTTTAGAGTTTTTTTTGTTTCTGTTTGTGTTCTTATTTTGCTAATAGCTCGGTCTAGGTTACTATCTCTCCCCAGATGTAGCCGTCTTATAAAATTTTAATGAAACTGTTGCAGGTATTGTCTCGAATGTTTCCAACATTACTAACAACACTCTTACTAACAGTATTTTATTCAGCGGGAGAAAAGTTCACTAACTCAGGGGGAGTGTATTTGAGCTAAATCAAGGATAAAAGGGTTTGATCTCATTTTTGTCCAAGAAAGGTAAAAAGGGAGAGATTGAAGGGAAATAATATTCTCAACTTTAATTGTTATAATTCCCTAGATTTTTAATTAGTTCTCTAAAAATAATTTTCCTTGTTGATTTGATTGAGTAGATTATTTTATGTGATTTTGCCTTTCTTAGATAAGGAGATAATCATTCAAAAGTAGTCTATATATGTTATTTATTGGAATGATTTAAAGAGATATGATATCAATGGTTAAATAGAGTTTATTTCTAATAAAACTCTTACTTTCCTTATGTTATAGGTTTCCTTGTGGAGATAAAAGTCTACATCTATAAATAAGATATCAAAGACATCATTGGGCTCTCTCCTCTCAGCTTCTTCATTGAGAATAGTCATACACACACTTGTGCATGCCGAGAATATCAAAGAAATAATTCGTCAAGGATCGTGCTGTTTTGAAGAGTGCATATATCGCGTGTTGCCTTGAATGTTAGGAACATCTGCAGACAACATCTGTGAAGAAGTTGGCTGAAGATCGTTTTCGTGGATTCTCTTTTAGCATCACGTTTTGCTTTCTTGTTTTAGTTTTTATTCTGGTTATTTGTTTTTAGTAAGTTTTATTTTCTCAAAGTGTTGAGGAAATTGATTTTCGTAATAATCACTAGTGATAGGTTTTTGTGTAAACATTGTGGTTTTCTAGTGATTAATTTTTGACATAAGGCACCGCACAAGTATAAATACTTGTGCATATTTAATCTTGTCCGTTTATTTATTTAAAGTCGATTTGTGTTATAAAAGTTAATATTCCGCTGCATGTTGTCCAAGATGTTGTAACATCTGGCACAACACCTAATTCTGATAAAACACAAATTTGCTATTTTAATTGTCGTTTACGTATTTATTCATAACTGTCAAACAACATATTCCTTACAACTATCAATCTATCTGTGAGATGGTTTCACGGATAGTAGATGACCTACTCAACAAACAATATGGATCAAAACTGTTTCGGTCCCAAGTAAAAGAACGAATACTTGTAACTATCTTTTTTAAGTAAACACCAGATTTTGGAGGAAATAACAGGGTGTGCACTTGACATATTCCATTAGATTTTAACGATGAATTAATGGCAATGATCACCAAAATGTCTAAAATTCATGAGTCGACCGACGAACCTTTTCGACATTTCGATCATAAATGAGAGGGGCCAAAAAAATTTCGTGTCCAAAGTCCAAACAACATGGATGATGTAATCAAAACCCATTGCTTCTATCCGATATCTTTTCTGCATATTTCACGTAACAAACTTTAGGAGTCGCAAAAATAATAAAGAAATGTATTTCTTTCTTCCAATCCTTAAATGAAAATCCTCATGCATCTCTTCTTCTTTTTCTTCTTTTTTTTCTGCATTCGATCGAGATGTAATTGTTAGAATTTGTTCAATATAATTAATAAAATAAAATCTTGACTTCATTTTAGAAATTTCAAAGTCTTAACTGTCACATACAGTTTGTTTTCTGTTTTTTTTTAAATCTATCAACGTGTCTTTTGGCATGTATTATTTGAGAAGAGATGCATCAATTCATTGTGGCTTTTGAAGAGGACTTCTCGGTGGCTATAAATAGTGCTTGTGATTGTGAGTTTAAAAAATATAATTACAACTTATTGAAATCCATTATTTCAACTCAATACACATATCCAAGTTCCAAAATATTTTCTATTGTTACTTATAGAAAATATTGCAAAGGCTTTTCATATCCCAAAAACTATTTGTCATACCCCTTAAGTAACATTGAGAGGGGACAAATATAGTTTTTAGGAAAGCGTATTCGTACGTGTTTCAAGTATTCGATTATTTAATTATTTGTTTGTTCGTTTTCGAGAATCGTCCTCTACAAATATATTCTCTACAATCTAAAAACTATATTATGTCCTTGAAAATCTGAAATTACGATTCATGGAGAGTGGAACAAACATGGCAACATTGAAGTTTATTAATCAAGACATGGTCAAACTTGATAGGTTTGATGGTACGAATTTTACGAGATGGCAAGACAAGCTTAAATTTCTACTTACAGCAATGAAGATATTCTACATTTTGGATCCAAATTTGGAAGAAATTCCAGCACCTACCGATGGAGAAGATAAAGAACTAAGGGCTAAAAGAGAGAAAAGGCATGAAGATGATTTGATGTGTCGCGGTCATATTTTAAATGCCTTGTCCGATCGTCTTTACGATCTCTACACAAACACCACATCTGCTAAAGAAATATGGCAAGCGTTAGAAAACAAGTATAAAGCCGAAGAAGAAGGTATGAAGAAATTTTTAATTTCAAAGTACATTGATTTTAAATTTCTTGATGATAAACCATTGTTGCCTCAAGTACATGAATTGCAAGTTATTGTTAACAAAATGAGGGCTGTCAAGATCGAGTACCGGAATCCTTTCAAGTGGGTGCAATCATTGCAAAATTGCCATCTACGTGGAAAAGTTACCGGAAAAAGATTCTTCATAGTTCTGAAAATTTTTCCTTGGAACAAATACAAAAGCATTTGCGTATTGAGGAAGAATCTATGACTAGAGATAAGAATGAAAATTCTTATGAAGGTACATCTAAAGCCAACGTCATAAAACAGCCTACACAATTCAACAGTAACAATAAAAGGAAAGGAAATCCATTTGGTCCGAAAAAATCCATAGATAAACTCAAAAAGATGTCCAAAGGAGCATGCTTTGTTTGTAGAAAATCCGGGCATTATGCTCGAGATTGCAGGTTTAAAAAGAAACCAAGTGATAAAGAGGCAAAGATTAACTCCGTGGAAATGGACAACATTGTGGCAACTATAAGTCATGTTAATGTTGTTCAAGGAAAAATTCTAGGTTGGTGGTATGACACATGTGCTACAGTCCATGTTGCATATGATAAGTCATTGTTCAAAAGTTATCAAGAAATTGAAGATGGACAAGAGATTCAAATGGGAAATGAAGGGCGTTCCAAAGTTGTTGGTAAAGGAAGTTCAGTTTTAAACTTTACTTCGGGAAAGACAATAACTTTGACAAATGTTCTTCATGTTCCGGACATGAATCGAAATCTAGTTAGTGGTGAACTTCTTAGCAAAGCAAAGATTAAGGCTGTATATGAGTCTGGAAAATTGACTCTTTCAATATCTAATAACTTTGTTGGGAAAGGATTTTCTTGTGATGGGATGGTCAAATTATGTACTAGTGACAATGAAATAAATAAACGTATTTCTTCTGCTTACATGATTGATTCTATTTCTTTATGGCATAGTAGATTAGCACATATAGGAAAATCTACAATGAACAGAATGGTTAAATGTGGCCTTATATCTTGTGATTTAAATAAATTTAAAAAATGTGAAATTTGTGTTAAATGCAAGATGACTAAGAAACCATTTCAAAATGTTGAAAGAAATACTAAAACTCTAGATCTTGTTCATTCGGATATTTGTGAACTAAATGGAATGTTAACAAGAGGAGGAAATAGATATTTTATAACTTTCATAGATGATTGTTCAAGGCACACTTTTGTTTATTTAATAATACATAAGGATGAAGCCTTTAACATGTTTAAAGTATATAAAGCTTTAGTAGAAAACCAACTTAATAAAAAGATTAAAATATTTAGGAGTGATAGAGGTGGTAAATATTTCTCAAATGAATTTAATTTATTTTGTGAAGAAAATGGAATTTTGCATCAATGTTCCGCACCTCGAACTCCCGAACAAAATGGTTTGGCGGAAAGAAAGAATCGAACATTTGTAGAGATGATAAATTCTATGATTTTAAATGCGAAATTGCCATTTATTATATGGGGAGAAGCATTGCTAGCTGCATGTCATATTGTGAATCGAATTCCTCTAAAAAAGAATAATATATCACCTTATGAGATATGGAAAGGAAGAAAACCAAACATAAGTTACTTAAGAGTATGGGGGTGTCTTGCTTATTGCAAAAACACGAACTCAGCAAGGACTAAATTAGGTCCAAGAGGAATTAAGTGTGCATTTGTTGGATACGCTACAAATAGTAAAGCATATAGACTTCTAGATTCAGAATCTAACCTTATAATAGAATCTATGGATGTTGAATTTTTTGAGGATTCACTCACTGCGGAAGATAGTACTAAATTAGTTCTATACATTAAATCTCAAGAGAAGATTGTAGATGGATCACAAAATGACAAATCTACTAAGGTTATTGAGCAAACCTTTGAGCATAGGAAAAGCAAAAGAACAAGGAAAATAAAATATATAGATCCTAATGAGATTGATTCTCAATTAATATCTCTGTGCTTAGTAGAAGGAAGTAGAAAAGAAATAGTGAGAACAATTCCATTTCTTCAAGAGACTCTAGTTTTTGGAAAGATGCTGTAAATGACGAAATGAATTCTATTTTATCAAATCACACTTGGGAACTTGTTGATTTACCTTATGGTTCTAAGCCTATTGGTTGTAAGTGGGTGTTTAGAAGAAAGTATCATAGTGATGGAACACTTCTAACATTCAAAGCTAGACTAGTAGCTAAAGGGTATAAACAACAAGAAGGAATCGATTATTTTGACACATATGCTCATGTTGCTAGAATTACAACAATAAGAATTTTATTTGCATTAGCATCTATTCATGATTTAATAGTACATCAAATGGATGTAAAAACGGCATTTCTTAATGGTGATCTCGATGAGGAGGTATACATGGAACAACCTGAAGGTTTTGTTCTACCAAGAAATGAGAAGAAAGTATGCAAATTATTGAAATCCTTATATGGTTTGAAGCAAGCCCCGAAACAATGGCATGCAAAATTTGATAATAATATTATTTCAAATGGTTTTGTTCACAATACTGTTGATAAATGTCTTTATCATAAATGTTTTGAAAATTGAATCATATTTATTTGTCTCTATGTTGATGATTTGTTAATAGTAAGTAATAACATAAAAGGCATAATTGAAACAAAGAGGTTTTATCTTCCATATTCAAAATGAAGGATCTTGGACAAGTGGATGTTATACTTGGGATTAAAGTCACAAGAAATAGTGGGGGTTATGAACTAAACCAAGCACATTATATTGAGAAAATGCTTGATAAGTTCCAACATTTGAATATTAAAGAAGCTAGTACTCCAATTGATCCAAGCATCGAACTGATCAAGAATAATGGAAGGACAATGGCACAACTTGAGTATGCAAGTGCAATTGGTAGCCTAATGTATGCATTGCAATGTACAAGGCCAGACATTGCTTTTGCGGTTAGCAAACTGAGTAGGTTTACCAACAATCCAAATAATGATCATTGGAAGGCTATTGGAAGAGTTTTTGGTTATTTAAATAAAACAAAGAACCTTGGATTGCACTATTCAAAATTTCCTGCTATATTAGAAGGATACACAGATGCTAGTTGGATATCGAGTGTTGGAAACAATAAATCTACTTCGGGTTGGGTGTTTACTCTTGGAGGAGGTGCAATATCTTGGAAATCCAAGAAACAAACTTGCATAACACATTCCACCATGTAGTCAGAATTTATTGCATTAGCCGAAGCAGGAAAAGAGGCAGAATGGTTACGTGATCTTTTGTACGAAATACCTTTGACTTTAAAAATTATTGGTTCAATATCAATATTATGTGATAGTCAAGCCACTCTTGCAAGGGCGTATAATGAGATATACAATGGAAAATCTAGGCATATAAGCCTAAGACATACTTATGTGAGAAAATTAATTAAAAGTGGAATTATTTCTCTCACATACGTGAAATCTAGTGAAAATCTAGCAGATCCTCTTACTAAGCCTCTTACGAGAGAATTAGTAAAATCTACATCGAGGAAGATGGGATTAAAACTCCTTGATTGAAATAAATTACCAATAATGGCAACCCTACCAAATATTATTATTTGAATAATATAAGGTTCAAAGGGTAAGAACAAGTTATTGATTGTGAAAAGTATGCAGTATTTTATTATAAGTGACCCATCTTTGATGAAAAGGTACTTGATGTTACAGTTAGATGGTTGAACATAAATTGTTCTTAATAAGATTCAGTTTAAGAAACAAGTATCTCAATGTAACATAGATACTGGAAGAATCTTACCTATATGAACTTAAAGGTGGTGCCGTCTTAAAAGGTAGTTTGAGAGTTGCTTTCTGAAAAGTTCATAGAATGGATGAGTGCAAGGCCTATAAAAGCACTGAGCAAGAAATTGGAACTTGTGAAAATGAGTGTTTATTTGTGATTAATTCACCGGTATTGTAATAAGAAATTATGATTCAAAGTTATCAAGCTATCATTAATTTTACATTTGTTTTGTGATTTTTTCACTAAGGTGTGATTCAAATCGAAAGATATCATACTGTATTAATAAACACCGAGTATGAGTTGGATGCTAAATTATTTTGAACAAGTGGGGGATTGTTAGAATTTGTTCAATATAATTAATAAAATAAAATCTTGACTTCATTTTAGAAATTTCAAAGTCTTAACTGTCACATACAGTTTGTTTTCAGTTTTTTTTAAATCTATCAACGTATCTTTTGGCATGTATTATTTGAGAAGAGATGCATCGATTCATTGTGGCTTTTGAAGAGGACTTCTCGGTGGCTATAAATAGTGCTTGTGATTGTGAGTTTAAAAAATATAATTACAACTTATTGAAATCCATTATTTCAACTCAATACACATATCCAAGTTCCAAAATATTTTCTATTGTTACTTATAGAAAATATTGCAAAGGCTTTTCATATCCCAAAAACTATTTGTCATACTCCTTAAGTAACATTGAGAGGGGACAAATATAGTTTTTAGGAAAGTGTATTCGTACGTGTTTCAAGTCTTCGATTATTTAATTATTTGTTTGTTCGTTTTCGAGAATCGTCCTCTACAAATATATTCTCTACAGTAATCACAGTTGAAAAGCATCAGATTAAACGTAATGATTTGAAAACGATTGGTTCAAAAAATTATTTTCGAGTAAACCGATCAGATTCGACTGCCCAAAAAACAGAAGAAACAAAAGAAATTATAAACTGGAAAAAAAAATTCGAACTTCAAGATTCTTAAGTCTAAGTATGCATTTTTTCGATGTAATTAATCATTGCAAAATTCGATTTATTCGTACGGTTTAGAGCCTCTCCAATAAAACACCATGCATTTGAGCCTCCGATCGAGAGCCAAAATGGGCTTGATTTGTTCCTCCAACTTAACATTTTTTATATATGTTTATAATTTTAAAAGTAGTTTATATAAATCAATTTAATTGTTCTACAAATATGTAAAAAAAAATATTTTTAATTGTGTAATAAAAATTAAAATATACTTTTTTAGATATTTCTTATGTAAAATAAATATTTACAACTATTAAATATATGTGTTATGATATGATATATAAATTATTAATTGTGAAATTAACAAATAAATTAAATCAACTTTTAAATTAAATATCATTATTTATAATTTTACATAATTATTAATTTAATATGTAAATATTTTTTAAAAAAAAAAATCACGAATAGATATTTGATAGAATAAAATAATTGTTATAAATGAAAAGTAGGGATAGTAAGAGAAGTAAAGTTTGAAGCAGATGGATGGGTGGCGAGGTCCTTATTTTGTAGCCTTAGACATTTAGAAAAATATACATACATAATAATATTTATAGATTTTTTGATAGAAAATTTCATGTTATATTATGGCACACAACTACCTCAAATGTAAATCTCAGTGTGAACATTTATCAATAGACGTGTCTTAAGTTTACCAATGATTAAATGTTTAAATCTTTTGTAAATTTCTTGTTTATTTATTTATTTATTTTGAGCAATTATTGTACTATTTATAGTACGAAGGTGCTGCGTTTGCAGATGGCAAAAGACCAAGCGTATGGGATAACTTCACCCACAAATTTCCAGGTCTCTTTATTACTCTTTAAAATTTCATTATTTAATTTATCATTTATGTCACATACTTTTTTTTCCCTTGAAATAATTTTTTTTAAGACAAGTATGATATATACAATGTTACTTGCATTAGTCTGGGTCGGGACATGACACAAATTTTCATTTTTTTCTCCCCTATTCAATATTATTTATAGGTTATTTAAATTTAAGCTCGCTATTATCTCGAGTACCTGTTTTAAGAAAATTATATCAAATACTATGTGTATTAAAGCTCGTTTTCAAGAATATAAATTGTAACAAATTTGTGGTTTGATTAATTGAGACCATAAGATTTTTAATAAAATTGTTGAAGATTAATTTTCAAATATCTCGTTGATCCTCGTTTGACAAGGGTGAGATAATACACTTAGAGTGTGTTTGGTACAAGTGATGAGATAAATAAATGATTGATTATGTTATAGATAACAAGATTAATATATTATTAATCAAACATTATGTGATACTATTAAGATTTTTTTGTTCAACATTTTGAAATTTACTATTATATATTTGCTAAGTTTCCTTATTTTTTGTACATATCTTGAGCAATACATAATATTAGATAATAATAATAATAATGTTAATAATAAAGATATTAATAATCTTTGAATTAATAAGTGTAAATATCATAAAATTAAATATAATAAAAAAAATATTATTGATAAGCATAACCAACATTAAAATTTAGTTTATATTATTTTATTAAAATATACACAAATAAATTATTTTTTCAAAATAAAAATATATCTTTATATTTTTTAAAGTTTAAATCAAATTAAATAATAATGATATATATTAAATATCAGGATCGACATCTAACGTACAACACTCTAAAATAAACTTTTTATTCAGTAAATAACTTTAACATTTTAAGAAATAATAGGAGAAAAATGTAATTTATTGGGTTTTGATAGTGTATCCCACTTGATTTGTTAGATTGATAATCAAATAGTTATCCACGAAGTTAGATCTTAAATCGAATCAAAATGATTATTAAAATATCTTAAAATTTTAACCAAATATTGGATAAGTGTTTGACTATTAATCTATCTTTGTTTAATCCACTCAACCAAACACACCCTTATTGTTAACATTATTATTATTATTATCTAATATTATATATTAAAACAGATGTGTACAACAAATAAGTAAAATTAGCAAATATATAATATTAAATTTATTAATATTTAAAAGCTAATCATATATTCAAAATATTGAACCAAACAATCTTAATAGTATCACATAATGTTTGATTAATAATATATCAATCTTGTTATCTATAGCGTAATCAATCATTTATTTATCTCATCACTTGTACCAAACATACTCTAAGGGTTTCTTATATTTAATCAAGTTTGGTTTTTATCTGCTTTAATATCTTTTTTTTTCAAGGGTTTTTTTTTATAAGGGTTTCTTATATTTAATCAAGTTTGGTTTTTATCTCCTTTAATATCTTTTTTTTTTTAAGGGTTTTTTTAAAAAAAAAAAATTTGTAAATAATTTTTTTTAAATTTTTCAATAAAGTTTATAATTTTTTTTTTCTGATTCATATATATATTATTTTATTTTTTTTATTTCCTAGAGATGGTTAAATTTTTATTTTATTTTATTTGAGAGGTACGTAGTTTTTTGAGAGAAAAACAGATATTAGTTAGACCTATCAAGGAAGGGTTCAATAAATCTTTCTTTTTTAAGCATTTTTTAAAAAATATATATTTCTCTTATTCCATCCTCACACTTAATTTTAGACAATAAATATTGCGTGCCACGTAATTAAATTATTCGCAAAATAAATTATTAAAAATGATTTATTATGACAATTCAATATGCCAGTAAACGATCATTAGAAAATTAATTGATTAATGGAACATGTAATTATCCTCGTTAAGTAGTTGTTTTATTTAACATTTAAGACACTGTAAGGTGCAAAGGATATGACTTCGCATCTTTACCCTCGTCCGGTCATGTTTTGCTCGAAGTTTACGCTAATAAGAGTTAAAAAAAATTAATGTTATAGATTCTTATCATCGCATGCAGCACACGAACCAAGATTTTCTGTGTCCAACAATCAGTGACGAAACCTTATATGCCGCGGACGAAACTAATTAAACCTCCAAGGATCGAAAATATTCGGAGTGGCAAATCATATATATTTTGGTGAATATATAAGGTACTAACATATTCAAATGCATGGGAATTAAAAAGTTTATAAATAACACAGAAAAATAATGTACCTTAGCTTAGTATTTGGAAATATGGTAAACTTGGAGTACCTGATAGGCATAGAGATGTCAATGGGACGGGTATAGGACGGACAGGGACGGAGCCACCCTTGGGCTAGAATTTTACAATTTTTTTTAATTTTTGGTTTTTCTGTATTTTTTTTGTGAGCAAATTTGAAGAATTTTGGTTAATTATGAGTAATTTTTTAAAATGATCTTCTGCCAATGCCTATAATCAAATTTGACTTTCGCTCGTATTTTGCTCAAAAGGTTGAAGAACTTAATGTAAGTTGATTTTTAAAATTAACTGAAACGACCTCGATTTTTTTTTTCCTAATATCTAAACCATAACTTCTAAATTTCTAAATAAAATAATTTAACATAATCATCAATCCTAATAAATTAACAATTTAAAACTCAAGTGCATAAAATAATTTCTAAATCATCACCTAACGAAAACATCCTAAATTGTCCTTTGAAAAGATCACTAACAATAAAATTAAAGCATAAGAATTCTCTAATAAAAATCATTAACATAAATCTTTAAATCTTAAATCTAATAAAATAGTGCGGAAACATAAAGGCCCTCGGGTGTGTACTGCTGTACTCGATCGACTCAATCGTCACCGCCTCCAAAAATCATCAAATCATGCATCATACAAACCTAGTGAGTCTAATGACTCAGCACGTTCTAAACATAGATAACAACTAATACATATACAAGCACATGCCTTTAAAAATCCTATTTTTATTTAAAATAGCTTTTGAAAATAAATAAACCATTTTGAAATCATGTAAAAATCGTTTAAGCATAATAATATCATAAATCGTAAAAACATTTTAAAAATAACTTTTAAGAATAAATAAATCCTTAAAACAAATCATTTAAAAATAAGCTTTGAACATAATTAAATCATTTTAAAAATTGCTTTAATCCTCATTATAATTCATATATCATAAAAATCATTTTTATCATAAGCTTTCAATCATATATCATTTTTGGGTGAAGTTTGATCCTTGAAAATGACTAGCTTTTATCTTTTGGTCGACTGATCAGTCTTCAGCTCCACATGGCCCATGGGGGTGTGCACTAGGCTCCACCGTGGAAATACGTTCGCCAGGGCTCCCTCGGGGGCCTTCTCCCATAGACGGGCTCCCTCTGGGGCCTTTTCCCTCGTATGGGCTCCCTTTAGGGCCTTCTCCCGTAAATAGGCTTCCTCTAGGGCCTTTTCCCCTCACGTTATCCCCACAAAATCATATATCATAAATCATATCTTTTGTCACAGTCAATTCACATCCCTCAAAATATTTTTCTTTTTCTTTAAAAATCATGAAATAGCACAACTTTCCAAAAATAGCATTTTAAACAGTAAAATTTGCACAGCTTTACCAAAAATCATAAAATAACATATTATCATCAAAATAATCATTTTAAACCATAAAATATCATTTAACATGCGTTATGATCCTTCGGGACGCTGCCAAGCGTTTTCGTATTTTCCTAAGTGTAAAAAGACCGTTTTGCCCCTGGACGTAAAAATTCACGAATTTATCTTTTTCTCACTTTTAATGACATGAGATTATTCTAAATAATTATTTAAGCTTACAAAAATTTTCTCATATTTTTATTTGGCTTAAATCGATGACTTTTAAATTAATCTTTAAATATAACATATTAATGCGTTTTAATCCCGAATTAAACCAAACCTTAATATAAAATTCCCAATTTAAAAACTTAGACTTTTAATAATTATTTAAGCTTAAACCTAATTTTTCATAATTTTATAAAGCTTAAAACTAGGTGTTTCAATTAATTAGTTGATAAACGTTTCGAGCGGCGATTAAATCCCGGAAAATTCCAAAACTCGTTATTTTGATCCAAAATTTTAAACATAACATTTTTAGTATTTATTATACCCTTCCAAGTCATGACCCACACCCGTGGACCCATGGATTCAATTTTAGTTCTTTAATTTTCGAAATTGACACATAATTGAACTGACCGAGCCATCTCCCAAAATACTCGAGCCACGCCCGAGCCACCTTGAGCCAAACCCGATCCAACCAATCTAGGAACCCTCTTGACCAAGCCCAGCCCCTGGAGCCTATTCCAAACACGCTCAAACTCGCCTGGAACCTGACCCAACCTGCACATGGCTTGAACTCAAGTCTATAGATTCCTAGTGACACTAGGACACCTCCAGCCGAGCCACCACCGAGCCCACCTGACCCTAACCATCCCTAGACCATGCCCAGACCCATCCCAGACCAGCCCAAGCCCTGGAGCCCCAAGCCCGAAGTTCTGAACCAGAAAAACAGCCTGCGCGTTTCCCTTGTTTTTTTCACGATCCCATGCTTCGCTCGCGCCAGCCACCAGCCCAGCCACTCCAGCCCCTGGCACGACCCCTACCCATCTCCCTTGGACCCTGATGGACCTACCCAGCTCGCCCTTAGCCCCGCTGCAGGCCCCTGTACAGGAACCGAACGCTAGAATTGCTTGGGGAGAGTCCTAACTTTCGTGGACTCCTCCCCAGCCTGGACCACAAGTCCTAGCCATGCTAGGACTCTTCCTAGGACCTAGACACGACCCTTAGGACCCAACCCCCGGCCCTGTTCGAGCCCCAAGACCCCATGCAAAAGAACCGACCCCATGACCCTTGCACATACAACAAACCTTCGGCCCCTTTCTGTATGTTTCCTTTTTCGATTCCAGCCTTTGGTTTCATTTAGAATTCTCATATTTCCTTCATATTAAATCATATATTGGCAGCCTTAATCCCTCGGAATCATAACGTTGTTGATCAAGCGTAAAAATCATGCGAACTTTGAAAAATAAACTCAAATACGTAAAATCCTTTGAACGTAAATATTTGTCAAGCATAAACAATCAAAGCATGCATAATATGATTTGTATGATGTTAAAGAGGGTTTAGAATATGTGTCTTTGCGTTTATAGCGCTCGAATTTTCAATCGTCGGCGAGGAAGGACGAACGGACGACGAAGAACACAAGCTTTCTTCTCCTTATTTTTTTGAAAATTATTGTGTGTGCTTCTGTGTGTTTCACGGCTGATTGAAGGTGTATTGTGAGGTTTTGAAGACCTAATACACTTATTTATAATTTAATTAACATACAAATGGGCTTTGGTTTTGGGCTTGTATGCTTAAGGGTAATTGGGCCTACTTAATTAATTAAATTGGGTCCAATAATACTTAATTAATTAAATAATAAAAGTTTATAAAATAAGTTTCCATAAAATAATATTTTTGATCTTTTAAAACTCCTTGTTTGCCCAAAACCGGTTTCCCGGGAAAAAAATCGAGCTCGACTCGTAAAATAATTCGAACTCCAACATTTTTAGAAAATTTAAATCATTTTTAATCATATTAAGAAGCATTGCCACTATTTAAATAAAAATACATATTCTTGTCTTGGTCGTCCCCGGTCTCCTTTCCCTGCCTATTATCGAATATTCGGGTAAAATCCTTAATTTCATGAAATCATGTCATATTATCATTTAATCATGCAATCACATTTAATCATCTAATAAAATATCATGCAAGCATTTAAAAATAATTAAATAAAACAATTAAGCAATTAAAATAATTTTGCATGCATGTGGTTTACGTAGGTTGGTTTTTCGGACGTTACAACAAGAAATCATAAACAAATAACAAAAAATTAAACATTATTTGATTCTAGCATAGTCAGATCTTTTACTAGGTCAACCAAGCAACCGTATCAATGCTAGGCCTAATATTGTGAACGATATTAATGGGCCAATTAAAAAAAGCTCAACCCAATAAGCAAACAAATCAATATGCTTCACTTATCTTTCCTCTATCACATTGTCTTAGGCATGCACCTCTATCTCCTTCAATTTCACGTTTGCAACTGCACTTCTCCGCCACTCGCCAATCGCCGTCGTCCAGACGCCCGCCTCAAGGGGGTCCATTTTTCATTTTTTTTCTCAGGCCACGCTCTGGATTCAAAACAAAAGAAATATATAGATAATTAGATTTGATCCTAAATAAATATGAAATTAAATCTTCATGTACGAAAATAAAATAAAAAATAATAATAATTTATGTGATAGAATAGGAGCCAAAGTTGAGGTTATTTTTATAGATTACATGAGAATCGAATAGAATCTACTTTAATTGTAATCTGAGCACAAATGCAAAAGAGAAGTGTGATTCCCATTTTACTTACTTTATCTTCTTCTTTCCCACCTTTTGAGATAAAAGCTGATTATTTGCACCGGGGAATGTTCTCCACTTAGCTAGGTCTTTGGTGGTTCATGTACTATTATATCAAAACCTAGTTTAAACTTTTGCATCAATATATGTATGTATATATCTATACGTACATATATACAATAATACAATATTGTAGAACTATATATATATAATATAATTATATTTTATGTTAAAATATAATATTCATGGACATATATAACACACACATATATAAGTGTATGTGTAAGTGTATATATTGGGTACAATAATTTTCTTTAGTGGGTACAACGATGAAACGTTGTGTTGTTATACGATTTAAAAGATTTAAGTTTTACTATTATCACCAGCTATAACTTTTGGTAAATCGGTAATCACTCGGTCTTAAAATTGGTATCAGAGTCAATGTCATGTGTTCGATTTTCATTGATTGCAAGAAGTACAATTATTGAGATAGAGATTGTTAGATGAATTATTGTCTATGCTGGGTAAAACAATGTAACGTGACACTTGTGTTGCTGTACGGTTTAAAATTGTAGAACCCGTAACTTAGACTACGTATAAGTCATGCATAATTCTAGTATTTAAATTAAAATGATTTTTATTGCATGAGTTTCTAAATTTAATTATTTTACGTAGTAGTTTAAATTTTTATCCTTTCAGTTATTTCAGTAAGGCCGGACTGGAGTTGGAGTTTAGAGATAAAAATTTAAGATTCACGAAACTTTTCCAGAATTTATTTTAGCTAGCAAGTAAGTTAATTTAAGTTAAAAGGAGGTTTATGAAATTATTTAAGTTACTTGAGGTGAGTAGAAAATAAATTCATTTAAGTTCCTTAATTAAAGGGTTAGTTCACTAAATTAATTAAAGGATAGGTAAGGCTCTTAAGGTTTAAAAATTTACTAACTAAACAATATTTCCTTCCATTTATTAGATGAATTTCGGCCACCCTTGGTTGCTAGAACATTCCTTGACAATTTACCACCTTTGACCCTTTCTTTGTATTTAATTAGGAGGATAATCCTTTTATTTTTGGAGCACCATTTAATTAATAATCAACCTTATCCTAGCCTTGTAGAGTATGAGAGAATCGGTCATAGCCTCCAACAAAACACCAACAAATTATTTGATAGCCACCCACAATTCAAAATTCAAAAAAATGGAGACCTAGTCTTGCATTCCCCATTATATTTGCAACCATTTCCCTCACTCCCCTAACCACTATTTCTCCTCTCCATCACCGAAAACCAGAGCCATTTTCAGTGCCAAAAATCGTGAGAATTCAGTGAGAGTAAGGAGAAAAAAANGTTTTCGTATTTTCCTAAGTGTAAAAAGACCGTTTTGCCCCTGGACGTAAAAATTCGCGAATTTATCATTTTCTCACTTTTAATGACATGGGATTATTCTAAATAATTATTTAAGCTTACAAAAATTTTCTCATATTTTTATTTGACTTAAATCGATGACTTTTAAATTAATCTTTAAATATAACATATTAATGCGTTTTAATCCCGAATTAAACCAAACCTTAATATAAAATTCTCAATTTAAAAACTTAGACTTTTAATAATTATTTAAGCTTAAACCTAATTTTTCATAATTTTATAAAGCTTAAAACTAGGTGTTTCAATTAATTAGTTGATAAACGTTTCGAGCGGCGATTAAATCTTGGAAAATTCCAAAACTCGTTATTTTGATCTCAAATTTTAAACATAACATTTTTAGTATTTATTATACCCTTCCAAGTCATGACCCACACCCGTGGACCCATGGATTCAATTTTAGTTCTTTAATTTTCGAAATTGACACATAATTGAACCGACCGAGCCGTCTCCCAAAATACTCGAGCCACGCCCGAGCCACCTCGAGCCAAACCTGAGCCAACCCATCTAGGAACCCTCTTGACCAAGCCCAGCCCCTGGAGCCTATTCCAAACACGCTCAAACTCGCCTGGAACCTGACCCAACCTGCACATGGCTTGAACTCATGCCTATAGATTCCTACTGACACTAGGACACCTCCAGCCGAGCCACCACCGAGCCCACCTGACCCTAACCATCCCTAGACCATGCCCAGACCCAGCCCAGAGCAGCCCAAGCCCGAAGTTCTGAACCAGAAATATAGCCTGCGCGTTTCCCTTGTTTTTTTCACGATCCCATGCTTCGCTCGCGCTAGCCACCATCCCAGCCACTCCAGCCCCTGGCACGACCCCTGCCCATCTCCCTTGGGCCTTGATGGACCTACCCAGCTCGCCCTTAGCCCCGCTGCAGGCCCCTGTAGGGGAGAGTCCTAACTTTCATGGACTCCTCCCCAGCCTGAACCACGAGTCCTAGCCATGCTAGGACTCTTCCTAGGACCTAGCTACGACCATTAGGACCCAACCTCCGGCCCTGGTCGAGCCCCAAGACCCCATGCAAAAGAACCGACCCCATGACCCTTGCACATACAACAAACCTTCGGCCCCTTTCTGTATGTTTCCTTTTTCGATTCCAGCCTTTGGTTTCTTTTTAAATTCTCATATTTCCTTCATATTAAATCATATATTGGCAGCCTTAATCCCTCGGAATCATAACGTTGTTGATCAAACGTAAAAATCATGCGAACTTTGAAAAATAAACTCAAATACCTAAAATCCTTCGAACGTAAATATTTGTCAAGCATAAACAATCAAAGCATGCATAATATGATTTGTATGATGTTAAAGATGGTTTAGAATACGTGTCTTTGCGTTTATAGCGCTCGAATTTTCAATCGTCGACGAGGAAGGACGAACGGGCGACGAAGAACACAAGCTTTCTTCTCCTTATTTTTTTGAAAATTATTGTGTGTGCTTGTGGGTGTTTCACGGCTGATTGAAGGTGTATTGTGAGGTTTTGAAGACCTAATACACTTATTTATAATTTAATTAACATACAAATGGGCTTTGGTTTTGGGCTTGTATGCTTAAGGGTAATTGGGCCTACTTAATTAATTAAATTGGGTCCAATAATACTTAATTAATTAAATAATAAAAGTTTATAAAATAAGTTTCCATAAAATAATATTTTTGATATTTTAAAACTCCTTGTTTGCCCAAAACCGGTTTCTCCGGAAAAAATCGAGCTCGACTAGTAAAATAATTCGAACTCCAACATTTTTAGAAAATTTAAATCATTTTTAATAATATTAAGAAGCATTGCCACTATTTAAATAAAAATACATATTCTTGTCTTGGTCGTCCCCGGTCTCCTTTCCCTGCCTATTATCGAATATTCGGGTGAAATCCTTAATTTCATGAAAACAGGTCACATAATCATTTAATCATGCAAATCATACATTTAATTATATTATAAATATCATGCTAGTATTTAAAATCAATTAAATAAAACAATTAAGTAATTACATA
>NC_133315.1:12953188-13036072 GCF_012295235.1 Primulina huaijiensis | reverse complement strand
ACTTAATTAATTAAATAATAAAAGTTTATAAAATAAGTTTTCATAAAATAATATTTTTGATCTTTTAAAACTCCTTATTTGCCCAAAACCGGTTTCCCGAGAAAAAATCGAGCTCGACTCGTAAAATAATTCGAACTCCAACATTTTTAGAAAATTTAAATCATTTTTAATAATATTAAGAAGCATTGCCACTATTTAAATAAAAATACATATTCTTGTCTTGGTCGTCCCCGGTCTCCTTTCCCTGCCTATTATCGAATATTCGGGTGAAATCCTTAATTTCATGAAAACATGTCACATAATCATTTAATCATGCAAATCATACATTTAATTATATTATAAATATCATGCTAGTATTTAAAATCAATTAAATAAAACAATTAAGTAATTAAAATAATTTTGCATGCATGTGGTTTACGTAGGTTGGTTTTTCGGACGTTACAATTCTCCCCCCCTTAAATTGAATTTCGTCCTCGAAATTTTCCTTGAATTGATGATTGCAAATCTTAGATTTCTTTATCCACCTCAAACTTAACATCTAACTTAAATCTTACTCCTCAATCCGGTCCTCAAAATCTTGAAAATCATAATACTAACCCAAAAATTTTCCCTAAGTCGACTCATGAATAATGTTCAAGTAGTGCATGCACCCTATTCTTCTAAGTTCTTCAATATCCCAAACAAATTCCATATCCCAATTTAACATTTCATGCAAGAAAAGCATCGAAAAATGTTAAACAGCTAGGTTACCTCGGAATCAGTGTAGTGCCGGCTCTGTCTCATCCTCTGCAGCTTGCATCACGTAGACCCTTCTAGTAGTCAGTTGCTTGAACGTTGGGCAATCCACAGCCTTGTGTCCCAAATCTCCGCATTTGAAGCACTTGTAAGTGCCCCACATGCACTTGCCATGATGATGACGATTGCACTCTTGCAAAGTGGTTTCTCATTAGCCTTCGGAATGTTCCCTTTAGGTGGTTGTCCTTGTGGTTTTGGTGGTCCCGTGTGAGGCTTCTTGTTGCTCTGATTGGCTTGCTGAGCACGATTCCTCTTTCGTTGTATCTCCCAATCAATATCTTTGAGTGACTGCTCGGCTCTAAAAGCTCTGGAAACGGCAGTAGTATAATCAGTAGGATCGCCAAGCATCACATCACGTCGGATAGTCGACCTCAAACCATCTAGAAAGTGTCGTAATTTCTCCGCTGCATCATTGGCAATTAAGGGCACAAAGTGATAGCCCCTATCAACTTGGGCACAAAGTGATAGCCCCTATCAAACTTCTGCACAAATTCGGCAACAGACCAATCTCCTTGACGGAGACTCATAAACTCTCTCTTAAGCCTAGAACGAACATCAGATGTGAAGTACTTGTCATAGAATACCCTCTTGAACTCCTCCCTAGTCAATGTCGCCATGTTCACTCCGCGCTCCGCTCCCTCCCACCATAAAGAAGCGTCGCCCTTCAACAGATAAATGGTGCAGCGAACTCGATCAGCGTCCGCCATGTCCATGTAGCGAAAAATAACCTCTAAAGATCAAATCCATCCCTCCGCAACGAATGGATCAGTAGTGCCATGAAACTCATCGGGGTGCATCCTCCTAAATCTCTCATAAACTGGCTCTGGTCTAACCCTTGCTCCATCCCCGACATGTTGCTCAAAGAAACGGGCCATACCGGCTAGTACGCGGGCACTAGCATCCTGAACGGGTGGAGGCTGGGGAATGTTCTCCTCCTGTCTCACCTCGTTATTCCTCTCCTGTCTAACCTCATCAGTCCTACGCAAAATCCTTCTAGGAGACATCTCTGTACACGTCGTCCCACCACGTAACCAACATGCATTTAAATTTTTTTTTCATGCAGCATGCAACTATCATTTATATCATATATCATATAAACATTTAAAGAATTTTAAGCATATAAAATGTAAAACAGTAAAACTCACATATTTGAGGCGTGACTTCTTGAGCATCTCGAAGTGACAGTACACAACCCTTTGGGGATTCTTGGCTCTGATACCAACTGAAACGACCTCGATTTTTTTTTTTCCTAATAGCTAAACCATAACTTCTAAATTTCTAAATAAAATAATTTAACATAATCATGAATCCTAATAAATTAACAATTTAAAACTCAAGTGTAAAAAATAATTCCTAAATCATCACCTAACGAAAACATCCTAAATTGTCCTTTGAAAAGATCACTAACAATAAAAATAAGCATAAGAATTCTCTAATAAAAATCATTAACATAAATCTTTAAATCTTAAATCTAATAAACTAGTGCGGAAACATAAAGGTCCTCGGGTGTGTACTGCTGCACTCGATCGACTCAATCGTCACCGCCTCCAAAAATCATCAAATCCTGCATCATACAAACCTAGTGAGTCTAATGACTCATCACGTTCTAAACATAGATAACAAGTAATACATATAAAAGCACATGCATTTAAAAATCCTATTTTTATTTAAAATAGCTTTTGAAAATAAATAAACCATTTTAAAATCATGTAAAAATCGTTTAAGCATAATAATATCATAAATCGTAAAAACATTTTAAAAATAACTTTTAAGAATAAATAAATCCTTAAAACAAATCATTTAAAAATAAGCTTTGAACTTAATTAAATCATTTTAAAAATAGCTTTAATCCTCATCATAAATCATATATCATAAAAATCATTTTTATCATAAGCTTTCAATCATATATCATTTTTGGGTGGAGTTTGATCCTTGAAAGTGACTAACTTTTATACTTTGGTCGACTGATCAGTCTTCAGCTTCACATGGCCCATGGGGGTGTGCACTAGGCTCTACCGTGGAAATACATTTGTCGGGGCTCCCTCGGGGGCCTTCTCCCATAGAGGGCCTCCCTGTGGGGCCTTTTCCCACGTATGGGCTCCCTCTGGGGCCTTCTCCCGTAAATGGGCTTCCTCTGGCGCCTTTTCCCCTCACGTTATCCCCACAAAATCATATATCATAAATCATATCTTTTGCCACAGTCAATTCACATTCCTCAAAATATTTTTCTTTTTCTTTAAAAATCATGAAATAACACAACTTTCCAAAAATAGCATTTTAAACAGTAAAATTTGCACAGCTTTACCAAAAATCATAAAATAACATATTATCATCAAAATAATCATTTTAAACCATAAAATATCATTTAACATGCGTTATGATCCTTCGGGACGCTGCCAAGCGTTTTCGTATTTTCCTAAGTGTAAAAAGACCGTTTAGCCCCTGGACGTAAAAATTCTCGAATTTATCTTTTTCTCACTTTTAATGACATGGGATTATTCTAAATAATTATTTAAGCTTAGAAAAATTTTCTCATATTTTTATTTGACTTAAATCGATGACTTTTAANCAGGAAAAAATCGAGCTCGACTCGTAAAATAATTCGAACTCCAATATTTTTAGAAAAATTAAATCATTTTAANAAAATTAGACTTTTAATAATTATTTAAGCTTAAACCTTATTTTTCATAATTTTATAAAGCTTAAAACTAGGTGTTTCAATTAATTAGTTGATAAACGTTTCGAGCGGCGATTAAATCCCGGAAAATTCCAAAACTCGTTATTTTGATCTCAAATTTTAAACATAACATTTTTAGTATTTATTATACCCTTCCAAGTCATGACCCACACCCGTGGACCCATGGATTCAATTTTAGTTCTTTAATTTTCGAAATTGACACATAATTGAACCGANTTAACTTTAAGTTCCAAATATATTTTTAGACTATAGTTACAATAACACACAAATATATTTAATTTAGCTAATATGATAATACAATTATGCAGTTACTACATATTTTATTATATCTTTATTTAATTTCTATTAATACTAAAAGTTTTCTAGAATTTTAACTTTTTTAATATGAACTATTGTATGTTTATAAGAATTGATTTTGAGAGAAATAAAGTAATGATTTTGAGAAATTGCGCAAATTTTTCATGTGAATCATAGTATGTGATATTATATGATTTATCAATTATTTGAATTTTGTGCATAATGACTTAAATGATATATCAAGCTTTTTGTTTTCTATTAATGTCCATATTATTCTTTGATATTTGTCAATATCCTTATTTTTTTTTACCGTTGGTTTGAAAAATGATGTGAACTGACTTTGGCTTTTGACCGCAATGATTCTTAAGATTAAAAAATTTGAAAAATCATTTTTGGAATTAAGATAAAGCCATACATCAATTCAGTCTATGTGTGAACAAAATATCGATTTCAACCCAAATAACTTATCGAGCTGAATTAATTTAAAAAATCAATTTTTTTAATTGGAATTTTGGTTTTAGTTTTTAAAATATGGTACAGGCCGTTCTTTTCAAAAAAAAAAATGATTCAATCACAGTTGAGCACCACTATCGATTTAATATATTTACAGCTACAATAGATTTTCAAGTTGAAGAGCTTAATAATAGATTTAAGAATGAGACAGTTGAACTTCTTGAACTTAGTTGTGCTTTGAAACCTAAAGAAAACTTTAAACTTATTAATGTTAATCATATCTATAGACTTGTTGAGAAATTCTATTATCTTGATTTCGATTCACAAGATTTGCATCACTTTGAAAATGCAATTTGATCACTATAAACTTGATGTTGCTGGCCATGAAAGATTTCAGAATTTATCAACTATTTCTGAATTATGTCGAAGATTAATTGTCAGGACTCTACGATTTGATTGAAAGGTGATTTATATATTTTTATCTACGTCGTTTACTTATTTATCGAATATGATATATTTATTTAATTGACAGCTTGATTCGTCTTGTTTTAACTCGTCCCGTTTCTACAGCAACAACATAATGAACATTTTCATCAATGAAACTTGTTAAAACAACTCTTCATAACAAGATGAAAGCATATTTTTTCGGAGATTCTATGATAATTTACATCGAACAAGATTTGGTTGAAAAAATTGATAACAATTTAATAATTAATGAGTTTTATTCTAAGAAGAATCGAAGAGCACAACTTCAGTAGTGTTTTAGCTCCATGTTTTTGAAAGTATTAAATACTCTTGTTCTATGTTTTCATGAAGTCAATGTTAAATATTTTTTATTTTAAATTTTTTAGTTAATTATTTATTTTATTAAATACAATATGGGACGGAGCCAGCCCTAGGTAATTTTGAATCTTGGCTCCACCCCTGGGGACGGGTATAGCTAAAATCAAGACTCGTCCCATGAAAAACTTTGAACCATTACCCGTCCCATCTCGGTTAAATATTCTTCAAACCCGCCCTAGATAGGCAGCTCCGAACGTAAAGTCAGAAGGAAAGCTACTACAATTGAAATGCGATTTTAATGCATGTGTTGTGCCTATCAGCAACGAACAGAAAAGAGAAAACACGAGTAATGGAGTAATTGTATGAAACCGTACAATATTATCCATTGCTATAATTACTTTGTGCGTGGTGCAAAAGCTTGTTTTCATGTCCTATTAAATAGGTAGAGAGATGGAGATGCCAAAAGAACGAGACCAGGAAAGGCAGGTGCAACTATCCAAATTACTGAATTAAACAAGGGAAAATAGTTTTCAATCTTTTCTGGGTTAGTCTGTCGTGTTTTCAAAATTCAGTCTCGATTATCTTTTACTTTTTTGGTATTTTCAATATTTTTTTTGTAATTTTAGTTTTTTTTTCCCGAATGTTTACGTGACACAAACATGTCGGCGTTACATTGGTCCTTCGTGGAAAAAAAAGAAGATTGCAATTGGAGAAAAACCAAAAAAAAAAAAAAGATAACATATTAATAACGAAAATTGACAAATAACAATTTTCCCATTAAATAGTCGAAATTATTGAAATATATAATAATTTTTTTAATTATTTTATGCTATTGATTGTTTAACAATTTTAGCACTGAAAGAATATCTGCATCCATTCATGCTTGTTGATTATGGTGCTTAATTTATAACTAATTCATGATCAAGTTGGTTTATATTATTATGGCTATTATTATTTAAATAGAATATAAACTAATTAATTAATTCTACTCATTCCTTGCTCGTGAACCTTTATTTAATTATATTTTAGAAATCCTTTTTTTTATTTTTAAAAACAAAAAACTGTTAGAGTAGATGTCCTGTAAGCCAACTATTGGCTAGGGAATTTATTGACTCAGTTGTAATAAACAATCTTTATTTTAATATAATTTACTTTTTAATGGTTTTGTTGTACTTTATCTGTATACCCATGCAAGCAGCATAGATAAAGTCCTTGATTATGCTTTAATACAAATGAATCGTAATTCGATGTTGAAACTCATTTGTAAACACTGCATATTCTAAATTCGTTCCTAGTCGATTCAGCCGCCTAAAACAGGGATAAAGGTCGCTCGAGCTCGAGACTAGCATCTGTGATGTTGTGTACTGCGTTTCTTGGTAAGGGCATAGAGATGTCCAAACATACAGATGGGTAGTCATATGATGATTATACCGAACAACCCTCCCTCGGACTTTCCAAGTGGTTATCATTCATCGAGAGGATAAGTCCGTGGTTATGATTGTACACCATTAGTCCTTACGACCCGGGACAACACTGAGGCTCTATATGCTAGGGCTGTGCTTTGACTCGTTTACCGACTCCAGGAGAGTCATCAGGTGGCGAGGTTGGGTATAGTTGCGACACATATAGGAGCCAGTGCATTGTAGTCGGGGATTCACCGCTCACCTACGGGTGTGGATATCCTATGTGATCTAATGTAATAATAGTGCATGGAATCTCTGGCCAGAGTATGAGATGTACATTGAAGAAGGAGTTCTCCAATAGTACACGCGATGCCACTATTATAGTTATCACATAGTTATCGAATTAATATGCAACCCTCGATGAACCAATGGTTGCAGATTCGATCGGGATATATGAGATGAAGGGACCGTACTGTACGTTAATCATAATCGACTGGTTCTTGTAGGCACTATCAGCGATACCTAGGGGATCATGGGGCGATGCTACTAGACGCTCTTACCATGATCCGATGGGTGCAATCAGAAATGAGTTCTGACATTCTTGATCAAGGTGTTGATGAAAAGAATGGGGCTAACTAGGGTAAGCCCGAATAAGAATAAGTGTTATTCTGAATCACAAAGAGTTGTGAACCCACGGCTAGCTGTATCCCTGAACCATTGAGGGTCACACAAGTACTGGATCATTTATTCCCGTTGAGAGAATAAATTCAAGTAGTTGAATTTATATATTATAGTAAATTCAAGGAGTTGAATTTATGATAATTAAATTTTGAGAGAATAAATTCAAGATGTTGAATTTATATTATGATATAGTAAATTCAAGGAGTTGAATTTATGATAATTAAATTTTGAGAAAATAAATTCAAGGAGTTGAATTTATGAGATAATAAATTCAAGAAGTTGAATTTATGAAATATGGAGAGAATAAATTCAAAGTGTTGAATTTATAAAACTTGAGAATTTAATTTATTAAACTCAAAAGTTGAGTTTATTGAATATTAAATTTTGGAGGTAATAAAATTCAAGGAGTTGAATTTATAATAAATTCAAATGTTGAATTTATAATGGATTTAATTTAATAAATTCAAATGTTGAATTTATAAATGATTTAAATTAAATGTAATGGGTGTATGTATTATGGGCTTGTAAGAGTACAAGACCAACATACAAATTATTAAGGTTTTTAATTGAACTTTAAAAGATTAATTAATTAATTAAACTAGTTGGACTAGAATAATTAATTGATTAAGCCCATTAAGTAATTAATTTATTAATGGGCCCTAAGCTTATATATATGTGTATTAGGCTTAGGGTTGATAAGAATTCATTCATAATTTTTCTAAAAACCTCTCCTCTCCTCTCAAAAGAATTTCGACCACCTTGAAGTAAATAGTTTGAGCCGTCTCTCAAATATTTTCTCCTACGCAAAATCTCTTCCATATTTTCTAGTGCAAATTGGAAGAGGAATAAATCATCTAGTCGTGGACCTGATTAGAAGGAAACAAGCTTTTGAAGAAAGTTCGTAGGGATTTCATCAAGAGCTATCTCCGCTATACCCGGAATAGTTGGAGCCATGTGATTAATTCACCTAAGGTATGAAATTCCAACGCCCTATGAATGTTTATGATAAAACAATACGGGTGCCCAAATATAAACATTTTTGATTGTCAAAATAAAATAAAATTTTAAACTTCCGCTGCGTTTGGGCACATAGAAAACCGAGATCCAACAGTGGTATCAGAGCCAAGGTTTTTCTAAATCGTATGGTTTGATATTGAATAATTTATTTCTAACCACACAAGAAAATTTTTCAAAAAATTTAGCACCATGAAAATTTATTTTTCCAGATTTTCGAAAAAAAATAATAATTAAATCTGCCCGGAACTGTTCTGGGTAGTCTGTACGCGCAGGGCCGCGCACGGCAGCGCGCAGGCGTCCGAGGCCTGCGCGCACCGCGCTAGCGCAGGCGTCCGACGCCTGCGCGCGCCTGCGCGCACAGGGCCGCTGCCGCTGCCCGANTTTAATTTGATGTTAATATTTGATATTAAATGCATAAAAGATGATCGAGAGCCTTGACCAATGTGTTAGGTGTATGTTAGGATATTTTACTGTTTTTATTCATTTTTATAATATTTGATATTATTAAAGTAGGTCTGGTTTATGGCTTGTTCCCACCCCCATGAGATGTATCCCTTATGTGCCATGGCTATTCAAATGTAATTATTAGAAATAGTGGGATATCAAGACTGGAAGATTGTGGGCCCGATGATCAAGATGAAGACATGTAAAATATTGGAAGCTTTTGTCATAAGTTGCATTTGCATCCCTGCATTCACCTAGGTTTGGACCTGGATCCATGTATGGCTCACATGGATCTAATAGTGTTGGCGATCGATCATCCTTATTTATTGTTGAATGTCATATTATGATATATGCGATATATAGTAGTATGCATGAATGTATATTATTAGATAATATAGTTGCATGAATCCGGCAAACATACAAACTCATGGCACGCGATTTTTAAATTAAAATGATGAGACAATTTTAAAATTAAAATCCCTCATTTTTAATATGATTCAAAATTTATATCAAACCGAAAAAGTAAAAATTAAAAGAGTTTAATTTTTCCTTGCCTTCCATCAACCGTGGTTGCATGTTGATCGCTACCCGCGGACAGTGTCTGGCTCATATTATTGGGGAGGCCTGGACGCCGGAAAGCTGTGACTTCCACCGGACATATGATGTGAATTGAGTGGAACTCCCATGACTTCGGCTCATATTATTGGGGGAACTCATGGCGACCGTCTACTACAATTCAATATTGATGGGTTGGTTTGACACGTGAAAATAAACGGCGTCATATTATTGGGTCCTTATTAAACGTGAGGCAAAACACGCGGAGGTTGCATGGGGATGCAATTGGATTCTACCTTTTAGAAATTATAATTGGCTGATATTATTCGGGATTATAATTGGCTAATTGGACTCTACGTGCCTACTAAGGAAATACGATTTCCCTTTTTCATCAGAGGGTGGTGGAAATGTCAAAATAGTGGGAGGAAATTTATAAAATAAAAATCCATATTTTATATCTTAGAATTATTTTAAAATTATCAGTAACCATTATCTGTTTTTCCATTTTCAGTATATTTACGATGACTACTCGTAACCCGCTTTCAATCATTCTCGATCAAAACAAATTGACTGGCCCTAACTATCATGACTGGTTTCGAAACTTAAAGATTGTTCTGAACTCCGAAAGGATTGCGTATGTGCTTGATAAGAAGCCACCTAAGGAGGCGGCTCCTGATATCAGTAGGACTGAATTAGCTAAGCTTGAGAAACATTGGGATCATGATCTCCAAGCTAAGAGCTACATGTTGGCTTCTATGTCGAATGAACTTCAGAGGAGGTTCGAGGAGGCGGTGAATGCTGCTGACATTCACCTTCATCTGAAAGAATTGTATGCTGTACAAACTCGTTCAGAGAGACATGCTACTGTTAAAGAACTCATGACTACACGCTTGCGAGAGGGGGCTTCGGTCCATGAGCATGGTGTTAGGATGATTGGGCTCATCGAGAAGTTGGTGGGACTCGACTTGGTTATGCCTAGTGAGCTCTCGACTGATATTCTATTGCTGTCTTTACCTGCCTCGTTCGATGGATTTGTGGTTAATTTCAATATGAATAAGCTTGAGGCCACCCTTGAAGAGTTGGTCAATATGCTCACTAATTATGAGGCCACAATTAAAAAGGAAAAGCCTGTTCTTCTGGTGGGTTCTTCGTATAGTACGAAAAAGGGAGCCCCAAATAAAGGCAAGAAACGTTCTGCCCCTCCAAAGAAGAACAAGCCCAACAAGAAGCCATACAAGAAACCAAATCCGGGGCCCACAAAGCCTGACAAGTCAGAACAAATCTGTTTCCACTGCAACAAGCCTGGACATTGGAGGCGTAATTGCGCGGAGTATCTTGCCCAGAAGCGTTCTGGCCATGGTATGTTTTATATTGAAGTTAATGTTTCTATTAATTCCTCTTCTTGGGTATTGGATACCGGATGTGGTTCTCATCTATGCAATGATTTGCAGGTGATGGGAAGAAGCAAGAGGCTTAGAGATGGTGAGACCTTTCTAAGACTGGGAAATGGAGCAAGAGTTGCTGCCACTGCCATTGGAGACGTTACTTTAATTTTGGACAATAATTTTAAGTTGTTTTTGAGAGATGTTTTATTTGTTCCTGAATTGGTTAAAAACATTATTTCTATTTCTATGCTTGATAGGGATGGTTATTCTTGTGTTTTTGCTAAAGGTGTTTGCAATTTATACAAGAATGAATGTTTGATTGGAACTGGAGAATTAACAAACGATCTCTATAACTTAAAATTAAAAGATATTCCGTTGAACAATATCCAAGCGCGTACGAAAACAACAACAAACAAAAGAAAAATAGAAGATCCAAATCCCGCACAAATATGGCACGCTAGACTAGGTCATATTTCCCAAAGAAGGATGCACAAGCTAGTGGGAGAAGGCATGTTTGACCTGTCAGACATAAATTCTCTACCAACTTGTGAGTCCTGTCTAAAAGGAAAAATGACTAAAACTCCATTCAGTGGAAACGTGGAACGTGCACATGGTCTACTGGATTTGATCCACACGGACGTTTGTGGCCCGCTAAGTGTTAGCACAAAATTTGGGCATTACTACTTCATTACCTTTACTGATGACCATTCGAGGTATGGGTACGTTTATTTGATGAAACACAAATCTGAAGCATTTGAAAAGTTCAAAGAATTCAGATCTGAAGTAGAAAATCAGCTACAAAGAAGTATTAAAGCACTTCGATCTGATCGAGGTGGAGAATACTTGAGTGCTGAATTTTTGGGTTATCTAAAAGAGAATGGGATTCTCTCACAGTGGACTCCACCAGCAACACCACAATTGAATGGTGTTTCTGAACGTCGAAATCGAACTTTGATGGACATGGTTCGATCTATGATGGGATTCATTGAATTGCCTACATCGTTTTGGGGCTCTGCGCTTGAAACTGCGGCAATGTTGTTGAATAATGTCCATACTAAAGCAGTGGATAAAACACCATATGAGATATGGATGGGGAACCTCCCAAGTATTCTTACATGTGAATATGGGAATGTCCTGCTTATGTGAAGCAGACAGTGGGAGACAAATTGGATAGTAGATCCACTTTGTGCTACTTTGTAGGATATCCAAAGAATTTTGTTGGATATTATTTTTATCATCCTAGTGAAGCAAAAGTGTTTGTTTCAAGAAATGCCACCTTTTTGGAAAGGGAGTTTCTATTAGATAGAAAAGGCAAGATGATAGAACTTGAAAAAATTCAAGATACTCCCTCAACTTTAGAAGTTGAACCTAATCCCCTAGAACCAGTAGTTGAAGTACAAGCTCCTAGAAGGTCTGATAGGGTTATTAGACCACCTGCCAGATATACACTTCTTCATGAACAAGGCCATGATGAGCCTTGTGTTGGATGTGATCCAATGAATTTCAAAGAAGCAATATCTGATACTGATTCAACCAAATGGCTTGAAGCCATGCAGTCAGAAATGGACTCTATGTATTCAAACCAAGTCTGGACATTAGTGGATCCACCTGAGGGAATTGTTCCCATAGGATGCAAATGGATCTACAAAAGAAAGCTTGGGGCGGATGGGAAGATAGTGACCTTCAAAGCAAGACTGGTTGCAAAAAGGTTATACTCAAAGGCAAGGAGTTGACTATGAGGAAACTTTTTCACCAGTTGTTATGTTTAAGTCCATTAGAATACTACTAGCCATAAAAGCATGGTATGACTATGAGATATGGCAAATGGATGTAAAGACTGCATTCCTCAATGGAGACATGAAAGAAGAAATTTATATGTCTCAACCTGAGGGATACACATCAGTAGGAAGTAAGCATAAGGTATGCAAACTTCAGAGATCAATATATGGTCTCAAGCAGGCGTCAAGGAGATGGAACCTCAGATTTGATAGCACTATCAAAGAGTTTGGTTTTGCTAAGAATCGTGAGGAACCATGCGTGTACAAGAAAGTTAGTGGGAGTGCAGTGACATTCCTAATACTTTATGTTGATGACATACTACTCATTGGGAATGATGTAGGATTACTGCAATCAACTAAAGTATGGTTAGCAAGTAAATTCTCCATGAAGGACATGGGTGAAGCATCTTATGTATTGGGAATACAGATCTATAGAGATAGATCGAAGAGGATGCTGGGACTCACCCAAGTCACTTATATCGATACCATTCTGAAGATATTCTCTATGGAAGAGTCCAAGAGAGGATACTTACCAATGTGTCATGGTGTTACTCTATCTAAAGCCATGTGTCCCAAAACTGATGAAGAGATAGAGATAATGACACGTATTCCATATGTGTCAGCCATTGGTAGTATCATGTATGGTATGATATCGACATGTCCTGATGTTGCTTACGCTCTGAGTGTTACAAGCAGATATCAGGCGAACCCTGGTCCAATGCATTGGAAGGCCGTGAAAGATATTCTTAAGTACTTGAGAAGAACTAAGAACTTGTTCATGGTCTATGGGGGTGGAGAATTGAAATTGGAAGGCTACACTGATTCTAGCTTCCAATGTGACGTAGATGATTCGAAATCGACCTCTGGTTTTGTATTCATGCTTAATGGTGCGGCTGTCTCTTGGAAGAGTTCCAAGCAAGACACGTTGCGGATTCCACCACTGAAGCTGAATACGTTGCTGCATCAGCTGCAGCCAAAGAGGCAGTTTGGATGAGGAATTTTGTCCAAGAGTTGGGCGTCATTCCTAATGGAGTTGATCCAGTCCCGGTGTACTGCGACAACACTGGTGCCGTTGCGCAAGCAAAGGAACCAAGGTCTCATCAAAGATCCAAACATATACTGAGGAAGTTCCACATCATCCGGGAGATTGTGGGAAGAGGAGATATATCAGTTGAAAGAGTCGCCTCTGCAGATAATGTTGCTGATCCACTTACAAAGCCCTTGCCAGGACCATTGTTTGAAAAGCATCGCGAAGCAATGGGATTAAAGTTTATGGGTAGTTGGCTCTAGGGCAAGTGGGAGATTGTTAGAGTAGATGCCCTGTAAGCCAACTGTTGGCTGGGGAATTTATTGACTCAAGTGTAATAAACAATCTTTATTTTAATATAATTTACTTTTTAATGGTTTCGTTATACTTTATCTGTATACCCATGCAAGCAGCATAGATAAAGTCCTTGATTATGCTTTAATACAAATGAATCGTAATTCGATGTTGAAACTCATTTGTAAACACTGCATATTCTAAATTCGTTCCTAGTCGATTCAGCCGCCTAAAACAGGGATAAAGGTCGCTCGAGCTCGAGACTAGCATCTGTGATGTTGTGTACTGCGTTTCTTGGTAAGGGCATAGAGATGTCCAAACATACAGATGGGTAGTCATATGATGATTATACTGAACAACCCTCCCTCGGACTTTCCAAGTGGTTATCATTCATCGAGAGGATAAGTCCGTGGTTATGATTGTACACCATTAGTCCTTACGACCCGGGACAACACTGAGGCTCTATATGCTAGGGCTGTGCTTTGACTCGTTTACCGGCTCCAGGAGAGTCATCAGGTGGCGAGGTTGGGTATAGTTGCGACACATATAGGAGCCAGTGCATTGTAGTCGGGGATTCACCGCTCACCTACGGGTGTGGATATCCTATGTGATCTGATGTAATAATAGTGCATGGAATCTCTGGCCAGAGTATGAGATGTACGTTAGAGAAAGAGTTCTCCAATAGTACACGCGATGCCACTATTATAGTTGTCACATAGTTATCGAATTAATATGCAACCCTCGATGAACCAATGGTTGCAGATTCGATCGGGATATATGAGATGAAGGGACCGTACTGTACGTTAATCATAATCGACTGGTTCTTGTAGGCACTATCAGCGATACCTAGGGGATCATGGGGCGATGCTACTAGACGCTCTTACCATGATCCGATGGGTGCAATCAGAAATGAGTTCTGACATTCTTGATCAAGGTGTTGATGAAAAGAATGGGGCTAACTAGGGTAAGCCCGAATAAGAATAAGTGTTATTCCGAATCACAAAGAATTGTGAACCCACGGCTAGCTGTATCCCTGAACCATTGAGGGTCACACAAGTACTGGATCATTTATTCCCGTTGAGAGAATAAATTCAAGTAGTTGAATTTATATATTATAGTAAATTCAAGGAGTTGAATTTATGATAATTAAATTTTGAGAGAATAAATTCAAGATGTTGAATTTATATTATGATATAGTAAATTCAAGGAGTTGAATTTATGATAATTAAATTTTGAGAAAATAAATTCAAGGAGTTGAATTTATGAGATAATAAATTCAAGAAGTTGAATTTATGAAATATGGAGAGAATAAATTCAAAGTGTTGAATTTATAAAACTTGAGAATTTAATTTATTAAACTCAAAAGTTGAGTTTATTGAATATTAAATTTTGGAGGTAATAAAATTCAAGGAGTTGAATTTATAATAAATTCAAATGTTGAATTTATAATGGATTTAATTTAATAAATTCAAATGTTGAATTTATAAATGATTTAAATTAAATGTAATGGGTGTATGTATTATGGGCTTGTAAGAGTACAAGACCAACATACAAATTATTAAGGTTTTTAATTGAACTTTAAAAGATTAATTAATTAATTAAACTAGTTGGACTAGAATAATTAATTGATTAAGCCCATTAAGTAATTAATTTATTAATGGGCCCTAAGCTTATATATATGTGTATTAGGCTTAGGGTTGATAAGAATTCATTCATAATTTTTCTAAAAACCTCTCCTATCCTCTCAAAAGAATTTCGACCACCTTGAAGTAAATAGTTTGAGCCGTCTCTCAAATATTTTCTCCTACGCAAAATCTCTTCCATATTTTCTAGTGCAAATTGGAAGAGGAATAAATCATCTAGTCGTGGACCTGATTAGAAGGAAACAAGCTTTTGAAGAAAGTTCGTAGGGATTTCATCAAAAGCTATCTCCGCTATACCCGGAATAGTTGGAGCCATGTGATTAATTCACCTAAGGTATGAAATTCCAACGCCCTATGAATGTTTATGATAAAACCATACGAGTGCCCAAATATAAACATATTTTGATTGTCAAAATAAAATAAAATTTTAAACTTCCGCTGCGTTTGGGCACATAGAAAACCGAGATCCAACAAAAACTATATTACTATTTCATTTTTTTATTTCCTACCCGGAATATTATTTCATACTAGTAAATCTTCAGTGTTGAGAAAAAACTGGTTTGAGGTCCATTAAATTTCGAAATTTAATCGAATGTGTATTTGTACTTGTCTCACATTGAAAGTCAATCCAATGAATCATTCTTTATATACAATTATATAATGTTAGTAATTACTATGATCAAGTCAATATTGCCAAAGTCAGCTGTGGGTGAAGGAGGTGCAACGCACCAATTCGAACTTCGAGTCCGCGCTTGCGCATGAGACCAAGCTGTACACGTTCCTTATACGACTCAAAAATGGTGGTTCGATGATGTGGTGAGTGGTGAAGTGACATATGGTCTAGTTAACGTACATGGCCTTGTTCGGTTGATGTGGCGAGCGATTGAGTGCCACTAAGATGAATGAGATAGCTGTGGTTATGAGTCGTTGAATCGTGAGCTGATCGAAGGGCAACAACGAAGGAGTGTGATGATTCAAGAATATGTGCGATCAGGACCGTTTGATGATGATCGGAAGGACTGATTGATCTAGATCAAGGGGATTAATTATGGACCATTAGATCAAGACTGACAACTAAGATATGCTAGATCTAGGATCGCATTTAAAGGTTGTGATCAACCTAAAGAAGAGATGCGATCTGGAACGTCCAATCCAAATGGGCACACTAGGTTTGAATCTAATCAAGAGATGTGATCTAATGGTTGTGAGTCACTAAATGAGGTGCAATCTACACCATTTGATCAAGATTAAATTGAATCTCATCCAAGAGACAACTAATTTGGAAAAGACATTTCCTTGGAAATGTTTAAATAGAATCATACCTCGTAATAAAATACGGTTACCCAACAAGAACTCGAAAATACACCTATGTTTTTGTCCAATTCATATTGTTTCATATATTTTTCATTAGTTCATACTTAAAATTCCAAGAAGATCTTAGAAATTCATCCGATTTTGTGATTAAGAGTGTTCTTATTCCAAAACATAAGATTTTGTATCTTTAGAGACGATTGTCATGTTCCACAAACACCGTGTGTGGGATAAATTTGCATTAAAAAGATAGAATTCAACTCTAGCCCCGACTTACATTATGTTCTTACCTTGTTCCAGCGCTCGTTACAACATCTCATGTGACAAATTCTTGACAATTTTAGACATACACCTTTTACACCACCAACACTTTCACGTGAAGCGTACACGTAGATTGGATTTTAATATATATGTATATAATTCTATGTGAAATATAATAAGGTTAATGCAATTTTTTATTTGAAGTTTATATTTGAATTTTCATTTTATTATGTTTTTTTTATTATTTTAAACATATTGTTACCGTAGGAAAGTGATTTTTAAGGGAAAAAAGCCTTGGTATTTTGCCTTTTTACACATTTGTGTAAAGGAAAAACTTCTTATCTTGAGTTTTTGTTTCTCTATAGATCTAATCATCACGATTGACCCAAAAAAAATCCATATGGGGTCAAACATGAACGATATAATATTTTTTATTGGGTGAAGAGCTAGCACTTGAAATAATGATTTCATTTGTCTTTTGGTATGGAAACTTAAAGAAAAAGATGGGTTTCTTTTCCATGGCTTGAGCTTTTACAAGCCTAAAATTATTTTAACAAATAACAAGATTAATTATTATTTTTACTCATTTTTGGGATTAAAATTATATTACTTCACCTCTAAAAAATTATGTTACTTCAATTTATATGTGATGTACCAAAACGGCAAATATGTTGGGATATGATAAGTTTCGGTGATATCAAATGCTGAATATTGATTTAAATATATAATTTATACTAATAACAAGTTATTCTTGATTAATACCTACGATCAGTCTCATATATATATATATATATATATGGGTATCGAAAATGTGCTCGGCCCTCCAACACGACCCGTTTCGATTGGAAAAATATCAGGTTGGACCCGAAAAATTAATCGGATTGGGTCGGGTTAGGGTCAACCCGGATTTGACCAGAAAATTCTTTTTCTTTATTTTTAATATAGAATTAAGAAACATTTGCTAAAAATAATAATATTTTAATTTAAACAAGTAAACTTATTAAGCAAAAAAAATTAATTTTAAAATTATCAATATTTTACAAAAATAAATATTATATTATTAAAATTTATGATTCAATATGTGATAAATTCAATTATTTTGTTAAAAAATAAAAATTCAAATCTGGTGGTGAATTTTTTTTTTTTTTTTTCTGTTTTTTGATAACCCGACCCGAACCTATCCACCCATCCGACTGATATAGATATCTTTGTTCAAATCATGTAGCTACAGAGTTGTTGAAAGTTATTTTGGACTTTACTGCATACTCCTTTTGGAAGTTTTAAATGCATAAGTATTATAATATTTAGCAAGCTAAAAAATCTTCAAGTTAATTTTTTTTCCTTAAAATAAGATTATACGTTAAGAGTTTTTCCTTATTATAACATTCATATAAAGATTAAAACAAGTCTCTATATATTGTAGAATTATTGCTTCACAATGGAAGAGCAAGATGCGAATGAATAAAGATAAAGCTCGGGATAATTTTCTGAAGAGCTCGCAAATACGAAGTATCGCTATTTCGTTGTATTGTTGTGACTTGTTGGAGATACTTGAAGACAATACTCGTACAAAGTGTTGATTGAAGAATTGTTTTGTATTCCACATTTCAGCCACACAGATTTGCATTTTTGTGTTTTGGTTATTTTTGCTATTGATATTTTAAGATGTAATTTACTTCTTTGACTTGTTAAGAAAGATAATTTTTCCTTTTTTCACTAATATTGATTTTGTAAATCAATTTGTTTTCTAATGATTATTTTACCCTGCATAGCACGTGTGTTCAATCATACATAATTATCTCTGTGTTATTTTTAATTAAGTTATTTATTTGTATGTTATATTATTTCATTGTATATTGTCACAGACAATAGTTATATACGGCACACACAATCCTTGCCATTATGTCAAACAAAATTCTTTCATTTAATGATATAGATATATTAGTTAAATTTTTTTAAAAAAACTACTAATTAGATACTTATTATATATTTTGGACAAAAACTGAAAAAAGAAATGCAACAGGTATAATTGAGACAGATGGAGGTGTGTATGTAATACAATGCTTAATAATATTCTTAATGTTTCTCGAACTTTTTTTCCAAAATAAATATTGAATATCCCGTACACAATGATTTAAAATAACGGTAAATTTGTGAAAAATCTCTCTGTCAATGTTTAAATTAAGATTCAGCATCTAGCCACAATTTTTAAAAATTAGTACCTCACAATGATATGATTTTATTTTAACTCCCTACAAACCCAAATTTACATTTTTACTCTTTTATTATTTAAATAAATATAATATTTTAAGCACAAAAATGACATGTGTCTTCTCCATCTAAAATATAATTTTTAAAAAATATTGTTTCTCAATTATCATGGAATAAGAATAAATACTTATTTTGACATACAAAGTATCTATTATAGGGTTTTAGATACTTGATTTCACTCTTTGAATACTCCCAATATATAAGAAAATACTATATTTTCGAGTAATCATCATAAATTCAGTCATTGTTAATTTTTCATGAAAAATGCATTAAGATGACTTATTCATGTCGTTCTATTTTTTTTAAAAAAATTATAGTTCATCACTCATCATGAAATAAGATTAAATATTTATTTTGACGTACAAAGTAACTATTTTGGAGTCCAGATGCTTGATTTGGCTATTTGAATACACCAAATGTGTTAAAAAAACTGGATCTTCGGGCGATAACCATAAATTCAATAATCGTTGGTATTTTCATTGAAAATGCTTTAAAATGACTTATTCATGTCATCTAATTTTTGAAAAAAAATCACAGTTTCCCACTCATTGTGCAATTAGAGAAAGTATTTTTTTTGAACGATAAAGTACCTATTTTGAGGTTCCAAATATTTGATTTGACTATTTGAATACTTCAAATGTGTAAGAAAATACTTGAGTTTTAAGTAATATTAAATGATTTTTGATGGTGTCATTTGTGAAGTTAAAATGTGATACCTAAACTGGTACAAAGAGTATCTAATTAGAGTCAACAAATACATGATTTTACTCTCTAAATACTTATATTCAATTATTTGGGGATGCCAAAATATATTTCGAATTTAATATTGAATGGCACTGATGATGATATTTATGACATAAAAATGTGATACCTAAATTAATACAAATAAGACATAATTCGAGTCCACAAATACTTGATTTTATCATTTAAATACTCAAATTCGATTATTTGAGGATGTCAAAATATATAGTTTGAAGTTAATATTGAGTGACCTTTGATGATGAGATTTGTGTATTAAAAATATGGTACCTAAATTGATACAAATAGTACCTAATTCGATCCCACATATACTTGATTTTACTTTTTTAAGAATCAATTTTGATTATTTTGAGATATAAAAAAATATAGTTTCAAGTAATATTGAGTGACTTTTGATCAGAGCCGTATCTGTGTTCGATGGGGCCTGAAGCAAAAATTTGAAAAAGTCGTATCTATGTTTGATGTGACTTGAAGCGAGAATTTAAAAATGAGTTCTCTTGTTGCTATAAATAATGCTAAAATTCAATTAGTAAATAATAAATACAATAAATAATACATAAATACACAATAAAAAATATATTACATAAAAACAAGTCAATAAATATTTGAAATAATTACATAAATAATAATCGTCTAACTATTTTAGAAGAAAAATATATATCAAATTTTATAATCCAGTTTTCGAATCATTTTTTTGTCAATCAACAATATAACTAGCTAATTTAGTCAATTTTGTGGCATTATTGATCGAAGATAAATGTTTATTAACTTCAACTTCGATAAGCTTTTTTCTGTTTATGCAACTGTTACTAGGATAGTTAACAAAATCTTATAGGCAATATAAGTATTTGAAAATAAATCATTCAGTTTTGACAAACACTGTAGCATCTTAAAAAATTATTGATGTTCTATAGATTAATACTTCATCAAGCTAGTTAAAAACTAACTCGTTAACTTCTCCAAACTCAACAAATGCCCAAAGTATCTTGATATTATTTAAATTGTTCAAACCGAACTTGAAGGAATATCGAGTTTGATCGACTATAAACAAAAAATATTCAAATTACTCTTTTTTTTAGTTAATATTGGCCCCCTCAAGGACCGGGTCCTGAGGCGGTGGACTCCTTGGCCTCATAAAAGGTCCGGCCCTGCTTTTGATGTGTGATTTGTGAAGTTAAAAAGTGATACCTGAATTGGTACAAATATTATCTAATTCGAGTCTACCAATACTTGATTTTACTCCCTAGAATTTTTTTTCTTTCTTAAGCTTTCAACCAAATATGAACACATATATACATATATATTTTTAAAATACTTTTCCACCATTTAAAAATAACTAAAAAACCTATTATTTGAAAATCCCAAAAGTACGCAAATGCAAAATATAAAATCGTAAATGTCAACCAATCCTAAGCTAACATTATTTTAGAAATAAACTTAACTCTAACACCCTCTCAAAACCTCTCAAAAGCTTATAAGACATAAAAATATTTAACATAATCTTAAATCATAAAAATAATTTTGCGGAAAACAAGCGACGGTCCTCGGGTTGTGTGCACCTTCAGTCCAGCTAGTTTAACCATCAAGTCCTCCATCAATATCATGCTCACATGCATCGATCACACCTAATAAATCTATTGACTCAGCAAACCTTAATCATAATAGCAAGTAATACATATACATTCACAAGCAACAATGAAAATACTTTTAATAAAATAGCTTTTTATGAACATGCATAAATTTAAACGTTTTTCTTTTTGTCATATACTTTTTTATTTTCACCATATATGTATATGTTTCCCTTATTATTGAATTCAGATCCTTAATTGTGACTTTCGTATTAGTTGTAGGTCGATGGATCCATCTACGTGTAATCACGGTACTGGGCACGGGGACATTAGCGACACTCTCACTCGTCAACTGAGTCTTGGCCTTACATATCATCGTATCATCATATCATCGTATTAGTCACAATTAATTCACCTCCTTCAACCTTTCATATTTCCATCACTTATAAAAATTCATGCATATATAAATCATTTTTTTAAACCAAGCATGCAACATGTCTTTTAGTATTAACATTTTATCATAAAATCTCATAAACATTCAAAATAAACGTTTTAACATTCATTATAGCATTCAGGGCACTGCCAGGACGTCTAATATTTTTCAAGTGTAAAATGATCATTTTGCCCCTGAAACCCTAACTTTCCCAATTTATCCCTAGACCTTGAAAAGACGACCCAAATCCAACCAAACTTCACATGACACCTTAAAATACACCCATAAATATTTCTTAGACGCAAACTTAAGCTCCTCGACTAAATTCCCAATTCGTTTTTAAAGCTTAGATGCACACCCCGGTTTTAACTCGTATTGACTCGAAACTTAACCAAACTTGAACCAAAACTTATTAACACCTAACCATACCTTATACAACCCAATTGAAGCCAATTAAGACCCTCGAACAAGCATATATTAGCTACTGAATTTTCTGCCCTAACTTGATCGAACCTTAGCTCAAGCCAACCTCAAATCCTTCGAACCTAGACCTTAACCGAGTGGACAAGACCCTGACCAAACCTCCTAGGACCTATACCGAATCCTTTAGGACCCCTTAGACCAGCCTCTACGGCCCATAAACCAGAACGTGCACCATTGCCACTATCCATCGCACGTACGTGTTTATTGACTCCTAGCCGAGCGCCTCTCCTTCCTGAACCATCCCGCTGTCCTTGGACCACCATGGCTCATGGCTAGGGCCCTCACAATCCCAGCCCCTCGCTGGTAAAGCACTCGCGCAACCCCTTCCCTTTTTTCCCAACAAAACGTGAGTCCTAGCCCTATGAGCCCCCAAACCGAGCGGCCTTCCTTCCTGAACCATACCAGGCCTACTTCCTCTTACCTAGGGCCACAAGACCACCCTCTTAGGACTCCTGGACGTGCCCCAACAGCAGCTGGTCACAGCGACCTCCTAGGAAGCAAAACCGCAAACCCTAGGCCATGAAAAACTCAATTTTCGTTCACCTTATTCCCCTAACCTTTCTAGCCTTTAAATGTACACCTAGGGACCCTTAAATATGTGGAAAAATGTCCATTCTCATAGCCCTACCATGGCAGTCCCTTTGTGAATAACAAGAAAGAGTTTTAAAATATGAAAACTCTAGTTTTATCATGTTTATGCCATAAAAACGAAAATATACAAAGTGTATCATGTTTTTCATGCAATCATGTATCAAAAAATATAATATGATGTGAAAGATGAGTGAAAGAAGATTAAAGCGTGACTTTGCGTTTATCACGCGCGAAAAACGACTTGTGATGCGAGAAACGTTGGCGGAGAGACGAGGGATGCAACATTGCTGATTTTTCCTTCAAATTTCGTGATTTTCCTCCAAAATTTCGTGTGATGTGTGTGGTTGAGTGCTGATGGAGAGTCCTAGTGTTTCCTAGGTGAGGGGCGTGTGTTTTGAATGGAATAAAAGAGCTTGGAAGCTTGATTATTTGATATAAAAATACATGGTGCAAGCTTAGGTCCATTAACCTAGTATAGTAGGCCCATTAGTTAATAATTAAAATATTTTGTTTCGGTTGCTTTTCGAAAATAATAACCGTGCCTTCAGAAAGTCCCTATTTTCTTCAAAGATTGATTGCCGGTTTAAAATATGACTCGACTCGTAAAAACACCTCAAAATTCATCATTTTCGAAAATACCTATTAAAATATACCATATATTAAATAATTAAAATAAGCATTTAATAAAAATATTTTCCCTTATATGGTCCCCGGTCTTCGTTCCTCGATCGCGTCTCGAATAACCTTTAAAACACATTTTTATGCATTCTAATATAAAACTACATTTTAAACATATACACATGCCTACCATAATCAATTCGTGCAATTAAGACAATTTAATTAAAATATATAAGAAATTTGATAACTTGCATGTATGTGGTTCATGTGAACTTTCAAATTTTCGGAACGTCACAATCTACCCCCCTTAAATTGAGTTTCGTCCCCGAAATTCGCTTATCATTGATAATAAAAAAGTTTAGACTCTTAATTCTAGTATCTTTATAATCCACGGCACCACTCTGATAAAATAAGTTTTAGGTGTCCTTATGTCTCCTCAATCCTAATTAAATTTGCTTTCAAGCTCCTCGGTTGCGAATTGCGACTTAAAACGACCTATGGTGACTTAGTTCTAATTTATTAGAATCTCTAATTTTGACTTTTCTCATAGTTTCTAGTATTAGAAATGGAGGTCCAAACTCATCGCATCTTACTTTCTTAATACTATACCCAAAATGCTCATCAACCTATTATATTTCAACATTAAAATTCCAAAAACATCATTTCTTAAATTTATTGAACTCAAGGTATGCTAGGGCTTTAAATCCAAATATTAGTATTTATGCAGTTCAACTTAAGAGATCTTAGCACCAAAATTTACTAATCGAATTCTATCCTGGACAATACACTTAACAATTAAACCTTATGTCAACCCCATAATAATATTAGTCTAAGATTCTTGAATCGAACCTTTATCTTACATCACCAAACTAACGTAACTTACTATCTACAAGTACATCACGAATATAAAATTGCTGCAAATTTTAAATTTCACCCAGAATTTTCATATAAACTACTATCTCGTAAACTTGTAATTCAAACTTACACAACCTAAATAGTCTTAGATAATATAATTCCAACACACATATCTACTTAATCCCAAATTTCGTAATGACTTTCAAAAATTCCTCAATTTCCTTTATTTTTTATAATGCATAACATCTAAATTTTTATGAGTATGCCATATTTACTTACTTCAAAATATCACGATATTACTAGACTTTTAAGAACAAACATTTTTTATTTCCCCAAGACATGATGTGTATTACCTGAAGTAAATATCACAAGTGTTGATTTAGTAATGTGAGATTACTAATAATTAATGATTTTTAAAGAATGAAATATGACATATTTTGGTCATATAAAGTCCAAATGATTTGAAATTTGGATATAACGTAGAAAACTAAAAAATATAGAATTTCATATTTTGAGTTTTAAAAAATTTGATCGTTTCACTGGTTCAAATGGATATACTAAATATTATATTAATAAAATAAAATAATATAATATAATATTAAAATTTTTTTTTAAAAGTTTAGGTGGTAGAATTGATGCAATTCAATTTCTCCGCATCAGCAAACATTTCGACAGAGGTGAGATAGGAGAAAAAAATAGCATTTCAATTTTCTTCTCAATCGTGTGACTTATCGGTTTATCTAATCAACGAACCGACTTCAGTTCTGGAATCGTTTAAACGAGGTCTTCGATTTGAGGTATAAATTTTGTAGTTTTGGTGATGTTCGAAATTCGTCGATTTTTGGAATAAATCCGATAAATTGTTAAATCATATAAAAATTGAAGATTGTTTAATCGTATATGATTTTAACGAAGTAGAGAAGATTATAGTGATGTTATTTTGAATTATTCCTAATTTGCTATAATTAGGGATTTTTAATCGTTGGATTGAGATTGAGAGTTGTTTGTCAGTTGTTATTAATTCTGATTATATATTCGGAGTCTACGAAGTATGGGTACTCGTTGATATAAATTTTTCGTAATTTAATGGATGTTGTAAAATAGCCTATTAAATGAAGTTAATTTATTAGGGTGTATTTGATGTTAGTATTGTGAATTAAATACATCGGAATATTAATTGTTGAATGATAAGAATTTATAATCGAGTTTTATATTTTGTTGAATTAATTGTTGTTGGCCTATTTGATGTCATATATTGAGGCTGTTATGACTGTGTTGATACGTTGACAATGATCTGATAATTGTTGTTGAATTATTTAGATATATCACAAGCCTCGGGATCAAAGAAACAGCCAGATTTTATATATACTCGATTATCAGGTACGTGTTGACGTACGAGCATATGTTTTTATTATTTAGTATTAATGAATACTATTGCGTCGAACGATGATAAATCACCGAAATTGGGTGATTTGATATTATATCTATTGTTTGTTATTGTTGATGTTGTTGGCTATCGTTGTTGGGAGATGTCACGTTGATATTGTTCGTCCAACGATATTGCCGTCACCGGAGTTGGGGTGCGACGTATCGTTGATGTTGTTGTTCGTTCGACGATATTGCTGTTGTCCGATTAGGGGTGCGACGTAACGTCGATGTTATTGTTGCAGTGTGATGTTATTGAGGTTGTTGATAGCTGATTGTCCAGAAACGACAAAGAGGGTATTTCTGTTATCATTTCAGTTATATCTTATGTTTTTGTTAATATAACTGTTATGTATTGCGATGATGATTGTTGTGTATGCTCACCCTTTGGGGGCTGTTTCTGTTGGACAGGTTAATGGACTATGCCGTGAGACAGGATAGTGGTGAAGGACTAGGTGTGTCTAGTCAAACAGTCCTGTAGATAATAGTAGATAGAGACAATATAACTTATTGTCTTATTTGAGTTGTATGTGAGTGTATATTTATTATACTGTTTCTGCTGCACTGACGTAGATAGTGTGGTGATTGCACTATTTTGTCGTATATGCATTATATTATTACGCCGTCAAAAAGAAAATTTTTATGCATATGACGCCACATGTTGTATGATTACGTGGCGAGGTTTGGGGCACCACATTGGTGGTATCAGAGCATATGTTAGATGTCTGGGATGGTTAGGAGTTGGGTTTGAGATGAGGGAGTTGGATGGCGATATTATCTTCGTGTGTCTATGCATTTGACTTGTTTTTGATGATTTCTTGGTATGATTGATTGTTCTTTTGTTGCGTGTGCATTCGTGCGAAAGGTGTGATGATGATTATTGGATTGTAATTGCTAAATGTTATGATTAACAATTTGATTTCCAGTGATGACAGCTAGAGAACAGGTACATCCACACGAGGAAACGGAAGAGGTTGACAGTAGGTTTAGGCAGATGAATCCATTGCCACCTCCTCCTATGGGACAGGCACCTGCAGATCAGCCTTTATTGCCTGGTGAGTTGACTTTGATACAGATTAGCAGTTATCTTCTGCCGAGATTTGACAGCTCTGAGACTGGCGAACGAGCAAAGGAGTGGATTGAGAGGATAGAGCAGATATTTTTGACTACTCCGTGTGCTAGGTCTGCTTGGTTACGATTGGCTACATTTCAGCTTTCGGGGAATGTATTATTGTTGTGGCAGACGACTGAAACCAGATTGAGAGCTCAGGGCCGTGCTGTTGATTGGGATGTATATCGATCTCGTTTTCTTGATAAGTATTTTTCTATAGCAGCCAGACAAAAGAAAGAGAGGGAATTCGAGGATTTGAGACAGGGTAGTATGTCTGTTGCTGAGTATGAGACTCAATATTCTGCATTGTTGAAATATGTGCCACATGTTGCTACGAATGTGCATGCTAAGATGAGGAATTTCTTGTGAGGGTTGAAGTTAGAGTTATATGATCGTGTGCAATCAAATAATCCGGTATCATTTGAGGATGCTGTGACTAGGGCTGAGATGCCTGAGTTGGTTATGCAGGAGTATGGGGCTTAGGGATGAATATCAGAGTCGAGTAGGAGTCATTGCGACCACAGGGACATTCTTTTAAATATCAGAAGGGTTCATTTTCTTCATCCTCATTTGGGAAGTGTCGATTTGATTCACGACGTGTTGAGAGTCGTGGGGGCAGTTCTCAGTCTGTTCAGGGACAGAGAGGGGAGTCCAGAGCAGTGAGATGTTTTCGTTGTGGGGGACCTCATCTGATCAGACAGTGTACATAGACCGAGATCATCTGTTTTGAGTGTGGTGGTGTGGGCCATATATCGAGGTATTGTCCTCGTCGGGACGGACAACGAGAGCCCATGAGTGATAGAGGTAGATCCTCAGATAGAGGAGGACGACAGCCTCAACAGTTTACACCACGACCTTTTGGAGGACAACCAAGTATGCAGGGAGCTGGTCGGCCTTAGGCACATGAGTATGCTTTGACACGAGAGAAGGCAGAGGAGGCACGAGAGGAGATGATAGCGAGTAAGTGTTATTTATGTTCTTATCCTACTTATATTCTTATTGATACAGGTGCCTCGCATACATTTATATCGAAGAGGTTTGTGGTTGAGCATCATATGCGCCCGTCTCCATTGTCTATGTCTCTTTTGGTTTCGACACCTTTTGGAGTTGATATATCAGTTGTATCTATGATATTAGATGGTATTATTTCTTATAAGGGCTACGAGCTGAGATCTGATATGATTATTTTGGATATGACTGATTTTGATTGTATTGTGAGAATTAATGTGCTGAGGAGATATTGTGCGACTGTTGATTGTTATCAGCGGGTACTATATTTTTATACAGACGGGAAAGAGCATTGGACATTTTATGGGAAGGGTTCTCATCCCCGTGTTCCGTTGGTATATGCTATCCGAATGTATCGGTTATTTGAGCATGGACATGTGGGTTATCTTATTTATGCTGTAGATGTGACAGAGAAGAAGGAAGAGGTGGGAATAGAGGAGATACCTATAGTTGCTGAGTTTGCCGATGTATTTCCTGATGAGATTCCAAGCTTCCCATCAGTTCGTGAGGTGGAGTTTGGGATTGAGTTGATGCTAGGTACTTCCCCTATTTCTCGTACTCCGTATAGAATGGCACCAGCAGAGTTGAAAGCCCAGTTGCAGGACTTGCTGGACAAGGGATACATTCGTCCTAGTGTATCGCCTTCGGGTGCACCAGTCCTATTTGTAAGAAAGAAAGATGTAACGATGCGGCTTTGTATTGACTATCGACAGCTGAATAAGGTAACAATTAAGAATAAATATCCCCTCCTTCATATTGATGATTTGTTTGATCAGTTGCAAGGAACCTCAGTGTATTCGAAGATTGATTTGAGGTCAGGATATCATCAGATACGAGCTAGAGAGGAAGATATTCAGAAGACAGCATTCAGGATCAGATATGGGCATTATGAGTTTTTAGTTATGCCGTTTGGGTTGACGAATGCTCCAGCTGTGTTTATGAGTTTGATGAATAGGGTATTTCAGCCTTATCTCGATTAGTTTGTTATTGTGTTTGTTGATGATATATTGATATATTCCAGGAGTGAGGCTGAGCATGCAGGGCATTTACGTTCAGTATTACAGGTACTGCGAGACAGACAGTTGTATGCCAAACTCAGTAAGTGTGAGTTTTGGTTGTATCAAGTGGTCTTCTTGAGTCATGTTACATCTAGAGATGAGATTTCTGTTGATCTAACGAAGGTCGAAGCCGTGTTACAGTTGTCTGCACCTACATCTGTACTAGAGATCCGTAGTTTCTTGGGTTTAGTAATTTATTATCGTCGATTTATCGAGGGATTTTCAAAGATTGCTAGACCTTTGATGCATTTGACACAGAAAATGGTGCGATTTCAGTGGTCTGAAGCATGTGAGAAGAGTTTTCAGGAGTTGAAGCACCGACTGACGACCACACCGATGTTGTCAATCCCTACAGAAAACGAGAGGTTTGTTGTTTATACTGATGCCTCACTACATGGTTTGGGATGTGTTTTGATGCAGGATCGACATGTTGTGGCATACGCCTCGAGACAGCTAAAACCACACGAAACAAGGTACCCTGTTCATGATTTGGAGTGGGCAGCCATTATCTTTGCCTTGAAGATATGGCGACACTATTTATATGGTACCTCGTTTACAATTTATACTGATTATAAGAGTTTCAGATTTTTGTTTACTCAGACAGAGTTGAATATGAGACAGAGACGGTGGTTAGATTTGTTGAAGGATTATGACTGTGAAATATTTGTTGAAGGATTATGACTATTAAATTGAATATCATCCTGGTCGAGCAAGTCTTACAGCTGATGCATTGAGTCGTAAAGTGAGCTTTACTGCACAGGATGTGAGTTGTTTATTAGCTATGATGATGTCTTGTTGTTCCTTGGGATATGATTTTGATATCTCGACGACTCCTATCCAGGTATCTACCTTATTAGCTGAACCTGATATATATGGTTGTATTCGTGAGGCACAGATGACAGATGAGAGAGTTCAGCGATGGAAGGAGTTGGTTTCTCGGAAACAAGATACTTATTTTAAAGTGGCTGATGATGGCAGTTTGAGGATGAATGATAGATGGGTAGTTCCTGATACATCTGAGTTACGCCAGGGCTTGTTGCGGCATGCACATTATAGTCGGTATTCTATCCACCCTTGTGGCAAGAAGATGTATAAGGATCTACGCTCTCAGTTTTGGTGGAAGGGGATGAAACATGATGTGATTGATTTTGTGTGTCGATGTCTCAATTGTCAGCAGATCAAAGCTCAGAGGAGAAGGACAAGAGGTGGATTGAGGAGTTTAGAAGTGCTGACTTGGAAATGGGAGCACATATCGATGGATTTTGTGACTCATTTGCAAGAAGCACTGGAACTATTGATGCTATTTGGGTGATTGTTGATCTATTGACAAAAGTTGCACATATTATACCCTATAGCATGAATAGTACGTATTTGACGATGACGTAGTTGTATACACGAGAGATTGTACATTTACATGGGATTCCAGTATCTATTATTTCTGATAGAGATCCTCGATTTACTTCTCATTTTTGGGAAGGATTGCAGACTGCGATGGGGATAGAATTGAGATTGAGTACAGCTTATCATCCTCAGACAGATGGTCAGACTGAGCGTACTATTCAGACGCTGGAGGATATGTTACTTGCTTATGTTATGGATTTTAAATCTGTTTGACAGTCATCTATTCCATTGGTGGAGTTTGCGTATAACAATAGTTATCAGAGTAGTATCCAGATGGCTCCATTTGAGGCATTGGATGGGAGGCGTTGTAGATCTCCTTTATACTGGGATGATTTTGATCGAGCTGCAGTCACAGGTCCTTATATGATTCAAGAGATGTACAGAAAGTAAAGTTGATACAGCAGCGATTGAAATCAGATCAAGATATACAGGCTGCCTATTCAAATAAATGACGAAGACCATTAGAGTTTCAGCAGGGCGATCGAGTATTTTTGGAAGTTACTCCTTTTCGTGGCACGGTGCAATTTGGTATGAAAAGAAAGTTGGCACGGAGATATGTTGGCCCGTATGAGATGTTGCAGCGGATAGGCACTTTGGCTTATCGATTGGCTCTACATCCATCTTTATCTTGTATTCGTGATGTGTTTCATGTGTCGATGTTGCGGAAGTATGAGCCGGATCCTTCACATGTGTTAGATATTTCTGAGGTTCAGTTAGATCCTGATGTGTCTTATGTTGAGAGACCAGTTCGTATTTTGGATCGATTTGAACGGAAGCTTCGTAGTAAGCTTATACCGATGGTGAAGATTCAGTGGGAGCATCGAGATGTCGAAGAGGCCACTTGGGAGACAGAGCGACATATGAGGGAGCTCTACCTCTACTTATTCTGATGGTATGACATATCTTTTATTTATGCATGTTATTACTGTTGTTGATTAATTTCGGGGTCTAAATTCATTTAAGGAGGGTAGAAATGTAATGCCTGAAGTAAATATCACAAGTGTTGATTTAGTAACGTAGATTACTAAATAATTAATGATTTTTAAAGAATGAAATATGACATATTTTGGTCATATAAAGTCTAAATGATTTGAAATTTGGATATAACGTAGAAAACTCAAAAATATAGAAGTTTCATATTTTGAGTTTTGAAAAATTTGATCGTTTGACTGGTGCAAAGGGATATACCAGTTTTAAAAATGTTAAATATTATATATTATATTAATAAAATAATGTAATATAATATAACATTAAAAAAAAAATTTAAAAGTTGAGGTGCTGGAATTGTAATTCAATTTCACAGCATCAGCAAACATTTCGACAGAGTTGAGATTGGAGAAAAAAAATAGCATTTCAATTTTCATTTCGCTCGTGTGACTTATCGGTTTATCCAATCGACGAACCGACTTCAGTTCTGAAATAGTTGACATGAGGTCTTTGATTTGAGGTATAAATTTTGTAGTTTTGGTGATGTTCAAAATTCGTCGATTTTTGGAATAAATCCGATAAATTATTAAATCATACATAAATTGAAGATTTTTGAATAGTGTATGATTTTAACGAAGTAGAGAAGATTATAGTTGTGTTATTTTGAATTATTCTCAATTTATTATAATTAGGGATTTTTAATCTTTGGATTGAGAATGAAGAGTTGTTTGTCAGTTGTTATTAATTCTGATTACATATTCGGAGTATACAAAGTATAGGCTACACGTTGATATAAAGGTTTCGTAATTTAACGGATGTTGTAAAATAGCCTATTAATTGAAGTTAATTTATTAGGGTGTATTTGATGTTAGTATTGTGAATTAAATACACCGGAATATTAATTGTTGAACGATAAGAATTTATAATCGAGTTTTATATTTTATTGAATTAATTGTTGTTGGCCTATTTGATGTTATATATTGAGGATGTTATGACTGTGTTTATACGTTGACAATGATATGATAATTGTTGTTGAATTATTTAGATACATCACAAGCCTCGGGATCAAAGAAATAGCCAAATTTTATATATACTCGATTATCAGGTACGTGTTGACGTACGAGCATATGTTGTTATTGTTTAGTATTGATGAATACTATTGCGTCGAACGATGATAAATCACCAGAATTGGGTGAGTTGTTATTATATCTGTTGTTTATTATTGTTGATGTTGTTGGCTATTGTTGTTGGGAGATGTCACGTTGATATTGTTCGTTCAATGATATTGATGTCGTCGGAGTTGGGGTGCGACGTATCGTTGATGTTGTTGTTCGTTCAATGATATTGCTGTCGCCGGAGTAGGGGTGCGACGTATCGTCGATGTTATTGTTGCAGTGTGATGTTGTTGAGGTTGTTGATGGCTGATTGTCCAGAAACGACAAAGAGAGTATTTTTGTTATCATTTCAGTTATATCTTATGTTGTTGTAAATATAACTGTTATGTATTGCGATGATGATTGCTGTGTATGCTCACCCTTTGGGGACTGTTTCTGTTGGACAGGTTTCAGGACTATGCCGTGAGACAGGATAGTGGTGAAGGACTAGGTGTGTCTAGTCAAACAGTCCTGTAGATAATAGTAGATAGAGACAGTATAACTTATTGTCTTATTTGAGTTGTATGTGTGTATTTATTATGCTGTTTCTGCTACACTTACGTAGATAGTGTGGTGATTGCACTATTTTGTCGTATATGCATTATATTTGTGGGGACCCGGACACTAATCATGTTCTTAATCGTCATTGGGACTAATTAATCAATTATAATAAACAGGGTCTAAATTTTTTTATTTTTAATATAATATCAAATGCGAAACGTAATGGAATCACTCTATTATACATATCAGTATAAAAGTAAAGTACAAGTCTTGTACTTTATACAATCAATTACAAACTAAGGTTCAACTACTAAAGATCAAGTGTTCAACCCTATCTCAGATCCAGTCCGTAGTCTCCACTCTAATCACGATCTCTCTCTTCATCTCCTCGACCCTGACCCTGTCCCACCTGTTGTCATGCACACATACAACCACGACAACAGCCGGATAACTCCCATGAGAATAAATCCCAGTATAATTCAATGAAACATGCAATCATATAATTAATATAAAGCATGAAGCAGATATCAGATATATATCAAAATCTGAAACATAATTAATATCAAACTATCAATCATACTCGTGACTCCACGACTCAGACTAGACTCAATCCTAGTCTAGGGATCCCGGTTTCCAGACGTTGGTATTCCTATATCGACCAACAGTAATAGAAGAAACTCCGATTCTATCCACGTCGATATAACCAAACATCCAGTGTCTTGACCTATCCGTCACAGACTGTGGCACTATCGCCAATACACTATCTTGTGACATCGTGCAATGTGCCCGTGGCGATCCCGCCACTATCAGGTACTTCTGTCACAAGATCACTTGTCTAATATTCGTCTAACACATGCTCTCTATACATCAATAGAACAAGCATATCAAATCAAATCAATGCAAATAATAACAAATAGTATGTGATTTAGGGAAACACAAGTATATCCTACTTGTGTCGATCTCCCAGTACCACATTGACTTATACCTTTCGTTTGTAGTCTCGGTCTAAGGCAATTGAAGTTCTGAACTCAAGACTGTTTCTGTATAGCTGAAACGATATATCAAGAATCATAATATCAATATTTCATTCTCAATTCAACACTAAATCGGATTAAGCGGAATAGAATTCAAATCAACGGCATAACGGCACAATCCCGATATTCCCGTCAATACAGTATCAACAACTATCAATTACAATCCATAATCCATATCTGATACAACTCATAATCAATCTATAACTCAAATCTGTCCGATTTCCAATCAATATACTCAGAAATTCCTAACAAATCCATAATCAATCTTTTATTCGATCTAACTTCGATTCTACTATGTCTAGTATATCAAGAACATCATATATGAATTTTATTCAATTCTGACAATAGCATAATTTCAACACATATCAAAACGTAACAATACTTACGTCCAGTTGTAGCCTGCGCCGATAGGAACACCGTACTGAAGTCGGATTCAAAATCTAACGGGCGAATCGAAATATAACGGCGTAAGGATTTTTCACACAATTCTTCCGACCTTTTCTCGTGTTTTTGTTTGTGGAATTCTGAGGAAAACGTTTATATATATCAAATTGCATGATAAAGAAACGTGGCTCGAATCTTTAGTCTGCACGTCTCGCGCATATGCGCGACCTCTACCGGAGCATATGCGCGAGACCTACTGGTCTCGGCGTCAACCAAATTGACTACTCGCGCATATGCGCGACATTCTCTGGAATGAAATCTTAGCTACTGGGCACCTCGCGCATATGCGCACCAACTCTTGGCGCATATGCGCCACATTCTCTGGACTCGGTCATCATCAAGACATCTCCTCGCGCATATGCGCGCCCAATCTCGCGCATAACTTAGTGTCTCATCCAGCTCGGCCTCATCTGGCTGAATAACATGAGAATCATCAGGGAGATATTTCCGCAACATAGATACATGAAAAACATCATGTATCCCCGATAATGAAGGCGGTAAGGCGAGTCGATAGGCACGATCTCCTATCTTCTCGAGAATCTCATAAGGACCAACATATCGTGGAGACAGTTTCCCTTTCTTGCCAAATCTGACAACACCCCTGAAAGGAGAAATTTTCAAAAATACTCTGTCTCCTGCCTCAAATACCAACGGTCTTCGTCGAACATTGGCATATTTGGCCTGTCTGTCCTGAGCTGCCTTCATTTTTTTCTGAATCAGCTTTACTTTATCTGTCATATCTCTGATCATGTCAGGTCCAATCTCAGAAACTTCAGAGATATCATCCCAATACAGAGGGGATCGACACTTTTTCCCGTACAACGCCTCAAATGGTGCCATTTCAATACTCGTCTGATAGCTATCGTTGTACGAAAACTCACAAAGAGGCAATGCATCTTGCCAATTAGTGCTAAAATCAAGCCCTACAGCTCTCAACATATCTTCCAATGTCTGAATCGTCCGTTCTGACTGTCCGTCAGTCTGTGGATGATATGCGGTAGTAAGATGTAACTTTGTACTGAGAGCTTGCTGCAAACTCTGCCAGAAGTGTGAAGTAAACCGAGGGTCACGGTCTGAAACAATCGACTTCGGCACTCCGTGCAATCTAACCACTTCCTTGACAAAAATATCGGCCATCTGGTCATATCTGTACGTCATCTTGTATGGAATAAAACATGCAGATCTGGTCAATCGATCAATCACGACCCAAATCGCATCACAACCTCGGGAGGATCTTGGTAACTGCGTCACAAAATCCATGGAAATGTGGTCCCATTTCCATTCAGGAATCGACAAACTCTGTAACAATCCTCCTGGTTTCTTTCTTTCAGCTTTCACCTGTTGGCAATTCAGACACTTGGATACAAATTCAGTAACATCAGATTTCATCTGTTTCCACCAATATTGTGCCTTCAAATCATTGTACATTTTCCTGCCACACGGATGAATGCTAAAACGACTGTTGTGCGCTTCTGCCAGTATTCGCTGTCTCAATTCCGAAACATTTGGCACAACAATACGATTATTCACGTACAGTACATCATCACGTACCTGATACTCTGACTGATGACCTGTTCTGACCATCTCAATCGATTCCTGTACTTCCTGATCAACTTCTGAGCCGCTTTAATTTTCAAAATCAGCTCTGGTTCAGCTCGAATAGCATATAATCTCAAAGGCTGACAATCTGTTTCAAATACTAATCCAGACAAACAGCAATCTTCTATCAAACTTGAAACACCTATAGTCGATAAGGACAAAGAACATACCTTTCGACTTAGGGCATCGGCTGCTGCATTCGAATTTCCTGGGTAGTATTTGATTTCACAATCAAAATCTTTAAGCAAATCAAGCCATCTTCGCTGTCTCATATTCAACTCAGACTGTGAAAACAAATATTTCAGACTTTTATGATCAGAATAAATTTCAAATTTCTCACCGTAGAGGTAGTGTCGCCATATCTTCAAAGCAAATAAAATTGCTGCCAATTCAAGATCATGAATTGGGTAGCGAGTCTCATGTGGCTTCAGCTGTCTCGAGGCATAAGCAATAACATGCCCTCGCTGCATCAAAACACAACCCAGTCCTCGGTGAGATGCATCACAATAAACTTCAAAATCACCAGTACCTGAGGGTATAGTCAATATCAGTGCACTGGTCAATCTCTTCTTTAATTCAGCAAAACTGGACTCACACTCCTCAGACCAGACAAATGGAGCATTCTTCTGAGTCAACTGGGTGATCGGTTTGGCAATGCTGGAAAAATCTTTAATAAAACGTCGATAATATCCTGCCAAACCCATAAAACTGCGAATCTCGGGTACTGATGTCGGTCTCGGCCAAGAAATCACTGCCTCAACCTTACTGGGATCAACTGATATACCGTCTCCGGATATGATATGACCCAGAAATACAACTTGTCTCAACCAGAATTCACATTTCGACAGTTTAGCATATAATTTCTCAGCCCTCAATATTTTCAACACAGTTCTCAGATGTTCGGCATGCTCCATCATATTCTTGGAATAAATCAGAATATCATCAATGAATATAATTACAAAATCATCGAGATATTTCTGGAAGACACGGTTCATTAACCCCATAAATACAGCCGGTGCATTCGTTAAACCAAACGGCATGACAATAAACTCGTAATGTCCATACCTGGTTCTGAACGCTGTCTTTGAGATATCAGAATCCCTGACTCTCAGCTGATGGTATCCAGATCTTAAATCGATCTTGGAATACACTGAAGAACCCTGCAACTGATCAAACAAATCATCAATACGAGGCAAGGGATACTTATTCTTTACCGTTGCTTTGTTCAGTTGCCGGTAGTCGATACAGAGTCTCATAGAACCGTCTTTCTTCCTCACAAATAATACTGGAGCACCCCAAGGAGATACACTCGGTCTGATGTAACCCTTGGCCAGTAAATCCTCTAACTGTTCTTTCAACTCTTTCAACTCAATCGGTGCCATTCTGTACGGAGCCCTCGAAATCGGAACTGTANACGTAGAATTTACACTCATCAGCCATATCCGGTCTGAATCTCACAATCTTGTGGAAACAATCAACAGTGGCTCTGTACTTGGTTAACATATCGATACCGATAATACAATCAAAATCAGAAATCCCAAGCACAATACAATCTAACTCAATCTTATGCCCATCATACTGTAGCATACAACGTTTCACAGATTTCACTGATATCAAACCTGTCCCCAATGGAGAAGAGACAGACACTACAGCAGATAATGACTCAATAGGCAAAAAATGCATCAATGCAAATCGTTCAGATATGAATGTATGTGATGCACCGGTATCTATCAATACATATGCAGGATAACCAGAAATAAAACAGTTACCTCCAACAACATCGTCTGGTGCGTCCTGAGCCAACTCCTCAGTCAAAGCAAATATTCGGGCCTGCTGTCTAGGAGGCTGGCTAACTATCTGGCTTTCTCCTGGCCTTGGCTGTGACTGGGATGGTGTCGGCTGAAAGGAGTGGACTGCATCTGGTCGTCTACCAGTCTGAGCTACTGATCCAGATGACTCGGCACTCTGTGACCTCTGAGTATCTTTCTGGGGACAAACTCGAGCAAAATGTCCCTGTTGCCTACAAATACGGCAACTGCCAAACACTCCTCGGCACTGCTCTGTGGAATGCTTCCCTCCACAAGTGCTGCAATAGGGTCCTGTATAACTCTGGCCCTGACCGGTCGGTCTCGAGCCACTAGAACTGGATGAACTACTTCCAGATTTCTTGAACTGCTTCCCCCTAGCTTTCAGGACTTCTTTCTTTCCACTACCACTGCCACTCTCAAATCGGGGAGATGGTGGAGGCATCTGGGGTCTCGGTGCCTGTGGCACAAACGAAGCTCCTCTCTGTCTCATCAGACCGGCTTCGGCTCCCTTGGCTCTGTTCAAGGCATCAGTAAAATTATTCGGCCTTCCGGTATTCACCAAGGTAAAGATATCCGGATTCAGGCATTTATAAACTGGTCCGCAACGGCCTCGTCATTCTCGGCCACATGTGGAGCAAATCGGAGCAGTGTAGGGAACTTGGCCACGTATTCCTCAATGTTTAGCTGGCCCTGTCTCAAATTGGCAAACTCGGCTCCCTTGTCCTTCCTGTACGACACTGGAAAGAACCTCTGATAAAATTCAGTTCTAAACACATTCCAGGTAATAGCCGTACCTCGATGTTCCAATGCCTTCTTTGTTTTAATCCACCAGTTCTTTGCAACATCGTGTAACTGGTGCCCTATCAATTTCACTCTCTGCTCATCAGTGTAGTCCAGGGACTCAAAAAACATTTCAATATCGTCCAACCAACTCTCACAATCCACGGAAGTCTCAGTACCCTTCAAAGTCGGCGGGTGGAATGACTGAAATCTCTTTAACAATGTCTCCATTGGCGTTGCTGTCACATCCATTGGAGGATTTGAAGTGCTACCCTGTTCTGGTATTCTTCGAGAAGGCATATCTGATTAACAAAAGGATTAGTAACCCCAACCAACCATTCTGTTTCAGTCCTCCTCCGATCATCTTACTGCTGATCTAGAATCGGTGCTGCTTTGTTCTCAATAAACATATTCCCATATCAAATCAGATAATTCAAGTAACATATATTAAAGCAGTAAGACGTGCTAGCAATCTAAGGCAGGAAAGAAAACTCAATCTACTCCGTTCACTTCTTCTTCTATCTCAATCTAAAGGATCTATCGCTCTGATACCACCTGTTGTGGGGACCCGGACGCTAATCATGTTCTTAATCGTCATTGGGACTAATTAATCAATTATAATAAACAGGGTCTAAATTTTTTTTGAATATAATATCAAATGCGGAACGTAATGGAATCACTCTATTATACATATCAGTATAAAAGTAAAGTACAAGTCTTGTACTTTATACAATCAATTACAAACTAAGGTTCAACTACTAAAAGTCAAGTGTTCAAGCCTATCTCATATCCAGTCCGTAGTCTCCACTCTAATCACGATCTCTCTCTTCATCTCCTCGACCCTGACCCTGTCCCACCTGTTGTCATGCACACATACAACCACGACAACAGCCGGATAACTCCGGTGAGAATAAATCTCAGTATAATTCAATGAAACATGCAATCATATAATTAATATAAAGCATGAAGCAGATATCAGATATATATCAAAATCTGAAACATAATTAATATCAAACTATCAATCATACTCGTGACTCCACGACTCAGACTAGACTCAATCCTAGTCTAGGGATCCCGGTTTCCAGACGTTGGTATTCCTATATCGACCAACAGTAATAGAAGAAACTCCAATTCTATCCACGTCGATATAACCAAACATCCAGTGTCTTGACCTATCCGTCACAGACTGTGGCACTATCGCCAATACACTATCTTGTGACATCGTGCAATGTGCCCGTGGCGATCCCGCCACTATCAGGTACTTCTGTCACAAGATCACTTGTCTAATATTCGTCTAACACATGCTCTCTATACATCAATAGAACAAGCATATCAAATCAAATCAATGCAAATAATAACAAATAGTATGTGATTTAGGGAAACACAAGTATATCCTACTTGTGTCGATCTCCCAGTACCACATTGACTTATACCTTTCGTTTGTAGTCTCGGTCTAAGGCAATTGAAGTTCTGAACTCAAGACTGTTTCTGTATAGCTGAAACGATATATCAAGAATCATAATATCAATATTTCATTCTCAATTCAACACTAAATCGGATTAAGCGGAATAGAATTCAAATCAACGGCATAACGGCACAATCCCGATATTCCCGTCAATACAGTATCAACAACTATCAATTACAATCCATAACCCATATCTGATACAACTCATAATCAATCTATAACTCAAATCTGTCCGATTTCCAATCAATATACTCAGAAATTCCTAACAAATCCATAATCAATCTGTTATTCGATCTGACTTCGATTCTACGATGTCTAGTATATCAAGAACATCATATATGAATTTTATTCAATTCTGACAATAGCATAATTTCAACACATATCAAAACGTAACAAAACTTATGTCCAGTTGTAGCCTGCGTCGATAGGAACACCGTACTGAAGTCGGATTCAAAATCTAACGGGCGAATCGAAATATAACGGCGTAAGGATTTTTCACACAATTCTTCCGACCTTTTCTCGTGTTTTTGTTTGTGGAATTCTGAGGAAAACGTTTATATATATCAAATTGCATGATAAAGAAACGTGGCTCGAATCTTTAGTCTGCACGTCTCGCGCATATGCGCGACCTCTACCGGCGCATATGCGCGAGACCTACTGGTCTCGGCGTCAACCAAATTGACTACTCGCGCATATGCGCGACATTCTCTGGAATGAAATCTTAGCTACTGGGCACCTCGCGCATATGCGCACCAACTCTTGGCGCATATGCGCCACATTCTCTGGACTCGGTCATCATCAAGACATCTCCTCGCGCATATGCGCGCCCAATCTCGCGCATATGCGCGAGGTCCTCTGTCCTCGCGATAAGCCTCTCGCGCATGTGCGCGCCTCTTCTCGCGCATGTGCGCGTAAAACACTGCCCGACCATTCTTGTACATGCATTGCTATTCCATTTTCAATTCGATGCCTTTTAAATTAGCTCTCAACTTGATCTGACTATCATCACATCAATTTATCGATAATTAATCTCAAATTACCGTAATAAAATCTCAGGCATTACAATATTATTACGTCGTCGAAAAGAAAATTTTTATGCATATGACGTCACATGTTGTATGATTACGTGGCGAGGTTTGGGACGCCACATGATGTCTATCTCACTTCTGACATACATCTTCCAAGTAACATAACCATCAATCATACCCAACGTTCTAAACAAATTGAACTCTAACAAAGGTATAATTTTAACTCTTCAGATCATGACTAAAACTTATGATACATCAAACCTTAAGTTCCTAAAAATATGTAACTTAATGTCTAATCTTATAACTTAACTAATTGATCAACTTTATCTTAAATTGTCATCACTCTAAATTCTTAATTTACCACAACATTATTCCACTAACGCTTAGATTTTCAAGTCCAATATTGATTTATTCTACAATGTCGTTGATTACCATTCTTTTTAACATTATAACTAAGATATTCCAATGTTCCAAATATTTCTTTAAGCCTAAATCATCGAAAATTCCTATCATTTAAACCATTTAATTTTCACTTATTGCTAAACTAGTCCCCAAATTCCTTAACAATTGCAAAATTAATTTCTAATTTCCTCGAAAATTATCCAATTGGTCCTTAATTTTGAAAATTATACAATTAACTTATAAGTTCTTGGCATTCCTAATTCCATTCTATAGATTTCTCATAACATAAAGTTCAATAATTTTAAGGTTATTAAACCAAAAATTAATTATCATAACCAATCTTACCTTTCCATCAAAACCTAAAATCCCAAATTATACATTTTTATACTTCTAAAGACCGGCGCGGTCTTTGAATCATTATTTTTTGTATGTAATTATCGAAAATTAACTCAATTAGTAACCACAAATCATCAGTGTTTTCTTAGAAATCTACATGTTCCAAAAGCATTCATGATCTTCATGATTAACTTATGATCCAAAAAATAGAACATCAGTACTAAAACAAAAAAATCAATATAATCAAATCATTTTCAACTTTTCCTAACACCCATTAACCAAATTCTTAAACATGTTCAATTCCACTACAAGGCCAACATGCATGAAAATCATATAATTTCTTGTTTCATATCGTAACATGCATAAAAATTCTAAAGCATTTAATCTTTTTGTATAAAAAAATCATGCAACCATGTAGGTTTAATCATAAAAATCATTTATCAAGCAAACTTAAACATAAATGTCATTTAACTACAAAAAGTGTTTAACCATGTAGCTTAAACGTATAAACCATGTAAACATGCATGCGATAACATTAAAAAAATTTAAACTTACAGACTTGAAGTTTGACAACTGAGCTTTCCGGAACTGGCGGTGGCAAAACCTTTTGCAGGAACATTGCTCGGATACCAACTAAAACGTCCACTACTCGTTTTTTTTAATGTACTAGAAATTTTTATTTTTTTTTCTTTCTTAAGATTTCGGCCAAATATGAACACATATATACATATATATTTTTAAAATACTTTTCCACCATTTAAAAATAACCAACCAACCTATTATTTGAAAATTCCAAAAGTACGCAAATGCAAAATGTAAAATCGTAAACGTCAACTAACCCTAAGCTAACATTATTTTCAAAATAAACTTAATTCTAACATCCTCTCAAAAACTCTCCAAAGCATATAAGACATAAAAATCTTTAATGTAATCTTAAATCATAAACATAATTTTGCGGAAAACTAGCTACAGACCTCGGGTTGTGTGCACCTTCAGTCTAGCTAGTTTAACCATCAAGTCCTCCATCAATATAATGCTCACCTGCATCGATCACACTTAGTGAGTTTATTGACTTAGAAAACCTTAATCATGATAGCAAGTAATACATATATATTCACAAGCAACAGTGAAAATACTTTTAATAAAATAGTCTTTCATGAGCATGCATAAACTTAAACGTTTTTCCTTTCGTCATATACTTTTTCCTTTTCACCATATACATATATGTTTCCCTTTTTATCGAATTCAGATCCTTAATTGTGACTTTCGTATTAGCTGTAGGTCGATGGATTCATCTAACTATAACCACGGTACCGGGCGACTGGGACATCAGCGACACTCTCACCTGTCAACTGAGCCTTGGACTTACATATCATCGTATCATCATATCATCGTATTATTCACAATTAATTCACCTCCTTCAACTTATCATTTTTCTATCACTTATAAAAATTCAAGCATATATAAATCATTTTTCTTTAAAACCAAGCATAATGTATTTTATCATTAACTTTTCATCATAAAATCCCATAAACATTCAAAACAAACGTTCTAACATTCATTATAGCATTCAAGGTACTGCCAGGACGTATAACATTTTTTAGGTGTAAAATGACTGTTTTGTCCCTGAAACCCTAACTTTTTCAATTTATCATTAGACCTTGAAACGAAGACCCAAATCCATCCAAAATCAACATGACACGTTAAAATATACCCATAAATATTTCTTAGATATAAAATTAAGCTCCTCGACTAAATTCCCAATTTGTTTCTAAAGCTTAGACGTACATCTCGGTTTTAACTCGTATTGACTCGAAACTAAACCAAACTTGAACCAAAACTTATTAACACCTAACCATACCTTATACAACCCAAATCAAGCCAATTAAGTCCTTCGAAAAATCCTAGATCAGCTACTGAATATTTTGCCCTAACTTATTCGAACCCTTGCTCAAGACAACCTCAAATCCTTCGAACCTAGACCATAATCGAGTGGACCAGACCCTAACCAACCCTCCTAGGACCTAGACCGAACCCTTTAGAACCCCTTAGACCAGAATCTAAAGCCCATGCACGAGAAAGTGCACCATCCGCCCCTACCCATCGCACGTACGGGTTTATTGACTCCTAGCAGAGCGCCTCTCCTTCCTTAACCATCCCGCCGTCCTTGGAGCACCATGGCTCATGGATAGGGCCCTCACAAGCCCAGCCCCTTTCCTGGTAAAGCACTCGCGCAACCCCTTCCCTTTTTTCCAAAAAAAAGTGAGCCCTAGCCTTATGAGCTCCCAAACCGAGCGGCCCTCCTTCTTGAACCATAACAGGCCTACTTCCTCTTACCTAGGGCCACAAGACTACCCTCTTAGGATTCAAGGATGTGCCCTAACAGCAGCTGGTGGACATGCCTTCCTAGGAAGCAAAACCGCAAAACCGCAAAACCTAGGCCATAAAAAACTCAATTTTCGTTCACCTTATTCCCATAACCTTTTCAGCCTTTAAACGTAAACCTAGGGACCCTTAAACATGTGGAAAAATATCCTTTCCCATAGCCCTACCATGGCAGCTTCTTTGTGAATCATAAGCAAGAGTTTTAAAATATGTAAACTATAGTTTTATCATGTTTATGTCATAAAAATGAAAATATACAAAGTGTATCATGTTTTTCATGCAATCATGTATCAAAACATATAATATGGTGTGAAAGATGAGTGTAAGAAGATTAAAGCGTGCCTTTGCATTTATCACGGACGAAAAACGACTTTTAATGCGAGAAACGTTGGCGGAGAGACGAGGGATGCAACATTGCTGATTTTTCCTTCAAATTTCGTGATTTTCCTTCAAAATTTAGTGTGATGTGTGTGGTTGAGTGCTGATGGAGAGTCTTAGTATTTCCTAAGGTGAGAAGCGTGTGTTTTGAATGGAATTAAAGAGCTTGGAAGCTTGNAGATATTAAAAAATATAGTTTCAAGTAATATTGAGTGATTTTTTATGTGTCATTTGTGAAGTTAAAATGTGATACTTAAATTGGTACAAATAGTATCTAATTCGAGTATATTAATACTTGATTTTACTCCTTAAATACTAAAATTCAATTATTTTTTTATGTCAAAAAATATATTTTGNTTGATGATGATATTCTTGAAGTAAAAATTTGATACCTAAATTAATACAAATAATACCTAATTTGAGTCCAGAAATACTTGATTTTACCCCTTAAAAACTCTAATTTGATTATTTGATAATGTAAAAAAATAGAGTTTGAAGTTAATATTTTCTATGGTGTCATTCGTGAAGTAAAAATATGATACATAAATTGGTTCAAGGAAAACCTAATTTGAGTTACAAATAGTTGATTTTACTTCATAAATACTCATATCCGATTATTTGGTGATGTCAAATTAAACATTTTAAATGTCATATTTTTAGGTATCACATTTATAATTCACGGATGTCATTGTCAAATAAATAACATGTCACATTTTTAAGTATCACATTTTAACTTCACGAATGTAAAAAGAATATAGTTTGAAGTTAATAGCTTCTGTTGGTGCCATTATCAAATGCCACTCGATAATATCCATGAAGTCGAATTAGGTACTATTATTATTAAATTATGTATCACATTTTTACTTCATGAATGTCATTATCAAATGTCACTCAATATTAACTTTCAAACTAGATATTTTGACATCCTCAAATAATCAGATATGAGTATTTAGGGGGTAAAATAAACTATTTGTAACTCGAATTAGGTTTTCCTTATACCAATTTATTTATCACATTTTTACTTCACGAATGACATCATAAAAGCTATTAACTTCAGATTATATTTTTTTGACATTATCAAATAATAAAATTTGAGTATTTAAATAGTAAAATCAAGTATTTCTGGACTCGAATTATGTATTATTTGTATTCATTTAGGTATCGCATTTTACTTCTTGAATATCATCATCAAATGTCACGCAATATTACCTTCAAATTATATATTTTGACATAAAAAATTAATTGAATCTTAGCATTTAGGAGTAAAATCAAGTATTTATATATTCGAATTAGATACTTTTTATATCAATTTAGGTATCACATTTTAACTTCACAAATGACACACCAAAAATCACTCAATATTACTTGAAACTATATTTTTTTATATCCCAAAATAATCAAAATTGAGTCTTAAAAGGGTAAAATCAAGTATATGTGGATCAAATTACGTACTATTTGTATCAATTTAGGTACCACATTTTTAATTCACAAATTTCATCATCAAAAGTCACTCAATATTAACTTCAAACTATATATTTTGACATCCTCAAATAATCGAATTTGCGTATTTAAATAGAAAAATCAAGTATTTGTGGACTCAAATTATGTCTTATTTATATTAATTTTGGTATCACATTTTTACTTCACCAATGTCATCATCAGTGGCACTCAATATTAACTTCAAACTATATTTTGACATCCTCAAATAATTCGATATGAGTATTTAGGGAGTAAAATAATGTATTTGTAGACACTAATTAGATACTCTTTGTACCAATTTAGGTATCGTATTTTAACTTAAAAAATGACACCATAAAAAGTCACTTAATATTACTTAAATCACAAGTATTTTCTTATACATTTGAAGTATTCAAATAGCTATATCAAAGATTTGGAACCTCGAAATATAGGAACTTTATCAGTCAAAATAAATACTTTCTAATTACACGATGAGTGAGAAACTGTGTTTTTTTCCAAAAATTAGACGACATGAATAAGACATTTTAACGCATTTTCAATGAAAAGACCAACAATTATTGAATTTATGGTGATCGCTCGAAGATCCAATATTTTCTTACACATTTAGAGTATTTAAATAGCCAAACCAAGCATCCAAAATAGTTACTTTGTACGTCAAAATAAATAATTAATCTTATTTCATGATGAATGATGAATTATGTTTTTTTTTAAAAAAATAAAATGACATGAATAAGTCATGTTAATGCATTTTTCATTAAAAACAAACAATGACTGAATTTGTGCTGATTACTCGAAAATATAGTATTTTCTTATACATTTGGAGTATTTAAATAACATAATCAAGTATCTGAAACACCATAATAAATACTTTGTACGTCAAAATAAGTATTTTGGTTGTTCCCACACAAAAGTCTTCGGTAGAAAAGTCAGAAGATACTGTCAATCTCGAATACAAAAAAAAAAAAAAAAAAGAACTAAAATAATTAGAACTTCATCCATGGTTCAAGCACGACTACGCTTTGTAGAGTCAGTCAACTCTCAAATTGCAAGTAAATTCTAATTTTTAAAATCATATTTTATATTACCATTGATACATATGCATTTTTGAAATAAACCATTTTTGATCGACATGTTATCGAAACCGATTACAATAATTTGTGTTTGTTTCTCAGAATCATTCCACCGGTTACAAGATTTGAAGTGTGTTAGATTATTTCAATGATAATCCATCTAATATTATATGGTTTTTGGCAACATATAAAAAAATCCGAGTGATCTGTATAAGAATAAGTTTTCAATTATAAATTGTTTCCAACATCATTGCCACATCTCATCTATTCATTCATGCTTACAAAATTACAAATTAAAACAGATCAAAAGGACTCGGAAAATAAAAACCCACAAGTCAACCATGACAAATTCAACGCTACACAGGAGGTAACAACTTGGCAATTGTATTTCAATGTTTTCACACATTTGTTTATATACCATTTTGATCCCATCAAACACATCCATCCAATACAACCCAAACACGAATCCAAACTCATCAAGAAAGATGGATTTCAAGCGTTTTAGCCACAACCATCCTCTAGTATTACATCGAGTGCACGAGCACACAAATTGCTCCGGTTGCAAGACCCCGGCCCAGGGCATGGTTTACGTGTGCTGGCAATGCCGATACTTCTTCCACGAACAATGCTCTCATTCCGCGCGCTCGATCAAGCACCCGTCTCACCCGATGCATCCCTTGATGCTGAATAATCCGCCGGCGCCTCAGAATCTCGTCTACCCTCCTCGGATTCACCCGATGCGTCCTTTGATGCTGAATAATCCGTCGACGCCTCAGAATCTCGTCTACTCTCCTCGGATTCAAAGTAGCACTTTTCCCACTTATCCTCTGTTAAGATTGAAACTTGGACCTAACTCAACCCCAAAAGCTAGCTCAAGAGATAGTCCAAGTCCATATATGTAACTCCAAGGTTATTTATCCAACCGATGTGGGACAACTAACACACTCCTCTCACGCCCAAGAATGAACATTTGGAGCGTGAATTTTACAAATGACCCAACTATGGGTAGAACGGGTGACCCAATTATGGACAGTCCAACACATAACGGTGGAACCTGAGCTCTGATACCATGTTATGATTGAAACTTGGACCTAACTCAACCCCAAAAACTAGCTCAAGAGGGAAGGATTGTCCAAGTCAATATATGTAACTCCCAGGTTATTTATTCAACTGATGTGGGACAACTAACATCCTCCACATGCTTAATCCAAGACATATCCAGCAGGGCGATTCGGGGTGGATGTTTTTCTTGATCAAATGATTTTTTTTCCTATTTCTATGAATGAAGCTTTCCCTTGTACAATTTGGTGTTGATGCATCATCATCATTATAATTATCATCATCGTCGTCATTGTACAAAGTATCAATTTTCCCATTAAATATTCGAAATTATTGAAAAAAAATTGCAATTGCAAAAAAAAAAAAAAAAAAAAAAAAAACAAAGATAGCATATTAATAACAAAAATTGTTGATGAAAACATACAAATATCGATTTTCCCATTAAATAGTCGAAATTATTGAAATATATAATAATTTTTTTCAATTATTTTATGTTATTGATTGTTTAACAATTTTAGCACTGAAAAATATCTACATCCATTAATGCTTGTTGATTATGGTGCTTAATTTATAACTAATTCATGATCAATTTGGTTTATATTATTATGACTACTGTTATTTAAACAGAATATAAACTAATTAATTAATTGGTCAACGAATCAATTCTATCGGTTAATTCTATTCATTCCTTGCCCGCGAACCTGTATTTAATTATATTTTAGAAATTATTTTCTTATTTTTAAAAACAAAAAACTATATTACTATTTTAATTTTTTTTTCCTATCTGGAATATTAATTCATACTAGTAAAAACTCAGTGTTGGAAAAAACTGGGTTTGAGCCCCATTAAACTTCGAAATTTTGAAATTTAATTGAATGTGTCGTATTTGTCCCACTTTGGAAAATCAATCCAATGAAACATTTCTCATATACAATTATATAATGTTAGTAACTACTATGATCAAGTCAATAATGCCAAAGTCAGCTGTAGGCGAAGGAGGTGTAACTCACCAATTTGAACTCCGAGTTTGCGCTTGCGCCTGAGACCGAGCTGCACACATCTCGAAGAGCGCATGTATGCATCGTTGCGAGGAGCAACTGAAAGGGGTTTGTTTAACATAAAAGTGCAGAAACAGTAAACTGTGTGTATCATATTATAGTGTTGTATGTCAGTGTTGTTAACACCATTCACAACATGCAGCAGAATAAATTATTTAACACACACGTAAACAGTAATAATCAGAAATAGACAGATTAAATTATGTACAATACTTGTGCAATGTCTCAAGGTAAAAATTATCACTAGAAAACTTGTAAATCATTTACAAAAATCAATACTAGTGACAATCATAAAAAATATATTCCTTGACAACCAAAGGAAATAAATTGCATCTAAAACCAATCAATAAAACAACATATGCAAATTCTATGTCGCATAAAAAAAAACCCCGATAACTCCTCAAGAAACACTCCACACAAGTGTTGTCCTTCGAGTGTCTTCAACACGTATCAGCAACACACCAAAGTGATCAACCGATCACATGAAAAACTTCAGAGCAAATATGTGTTTAACTCTCGTAATTTCTTCTCTTTGAAAAATCAAGTCGTGCCACCCTCAAAGCTCTCTATGTGTATCCTTTTTTCTGACCTCCTCCTCATTCCGTACAAGAGTCCTATAATATATAGAAACATAAGAGTTTTATTAGGAAAGAATTGTTTTAAACAGGATAACATATCTTGGAGATAAATACTAAATTGAAAATACATCCTCTAATATCCAGAGACAAATTAAACCAAGTCTTATAATCTAGAAAGACAAAACTTTAAATAGATAATATCAATATCAAAAAATAATTAAGGAATAAAATATTTATTTCAATCACCCATTTTTTTCTTTCTGAGCAAAACGTCCAAAAATGATAATCTTTATATTTTCCGCATTCAGTTAAGCTCCCCCTGAGTTAGAGTGTATCTCCCCCTGAGTTTACGTTCATCTACCCCTGAATTAAACATGCTAAAGTATTGGTATTGTTGACTATGTTGTCAACACCAACTTTAGAACACACGAAAATATAAGAAGACATATGAAGAAAAAAATTCATTGAAAAGCAAACAGATATACGAGCAAACATATATAAAAGCAAAAATAACATTACATACTACAGATAATTATCTATTCTTTATCTTTTTCTGTGTCCGTAAGCTCATCAGTCTCAGCTCCTCCAGATGCTTCAACATCATCCATTTTCTTTGTCATTTTTGGTGGTCCTCATGCTCCCCATTTTTTTGCCAGAATGTAGGCCAACTTCCAACAACAGCCTATACTCAGCCACCTGTTCTTCGTAGTAGGCAATCAGATCTTTGGTCTTTTGGATCTGTTGTAGCCCAAAGTCAATTTGGGCCTGTAAATGAGAGGCAAAGATAATGATGAAGTCTTCGGGAGCTTGAGTGGACGAAGATGCCGTGTTGCCAACACCAGTTGAAACATCAGTCGTTGACCAAAGGAGGTCCATTTTCTTGTTACCCTTGAAATAGGCCGGAGCGATCTTGAGGTTTTGCTCACATCGGAAAAGGTCTCATCATCTTCTTTAAGGAAGTCATGTGACTCCAGTATCCCAAATATCAAGGATGGAAAAGGTGGCCTCGTATATTTCATCCCTCCTTCGGCAAATTGTGAGACCGTTTTGAACACCAGCTGTCCAAAATTAAAGGGGCGACCATTACCAATAGCTAACAAGGTGATGGCTTGTGGTCGGGTAACCACATTGGTATTTTAAGAAGAGGTCCAATTCTGAATGACTGTCTTGTGCAAGACAGAGTAAAAGGAAGTCAACTTTGCCGTGGCAAGACTCTTGGGGCGACTTGGAAACTAGGTGATTAGACTACCAGTAAGAACAGATGTGATATTGTCAATATCAGAAGCATCATCCTTCTCGTCTTCAGTCGGGTGTTTAGAATTCATTGATGGCATATGGAGATAAATCACAGATGGTGTCTCGCACAAACACGCAACCATACTTGACAGAGCTCCCATCATCGATGCGGGAGACAATATTATATTAAGATTCTAATGCCGGGCTTCTCGCGTAGGGTAGCACAGACAATCAGATTTTTCCTCTAGTATGCCTCGGTGTCAATATTACTTTCTTCGATGAACTCTCTGTGAGCATAGAGTGACCATCGAGACACAGCAGATTCAGAGTAGAACTTGGTTAAGAAAGAGACAGTTAGATCATAGCCTTCAGAGCCTGTGTTGTCCTGAATGTTGACAACACCAGGCTCAGCACCAACAACATCTTCAGCAGCCGCAAATTTTTCATCAGAACTGTCTTCAGATTCTCCTATATATGTGAGTTCTTCAGACTCAAAATTGGAGTCAGAAGATGAACCACTTGATGAATCAGGAAGATTGTCTTGAAATTCCTAAAGCATCTCTCCATCGGTTTTTTCTTCGACATGAGTGGTTTTCTTTATCATTCGCTCCACCTTTAGGCCAGCAAGTATCTCAGCCAAGGATCTTACATTATTAGAGGACAAAACAACGGTGCTTTGTCCTGCAGACATGTCATGTGTCTTCATATCTTGAGGAGGGGCTGGTTTCGGTGCAGCAGCAACCGATTTTGGTCTTGCGACCAATTCAAAATCCGCATCATCACCCGAAGAGAAATCCGGATCTAGAATATTTGTAGTGAAGGAAGAAGAACAGGGCTTCTTAGCAGGTGCAAAGTTAGGGTCATACCCTGCCTGTCGTTTGGAGCGCCTTGGTTCAGGGGGGGGATCGGAAATGCCATATTCAAAGCTTTGAAATCCTGCGGATTATCGACATCAATTTCATTACCCGATTCACCTGAAGCGATGGTTTCTAATGGAGTCGGGTTCTCGGCAACGATGATCAACTGAAACTGATTTTCCGCAGATGGGACTGGTGGCGATGTTGTGGGTGGTGTTGCTACTGGTGGCGGAGCACCACTTCTTCCAGCCATTTCACTTCGAATACCAACGGTTTATAGCATGAACCAGCCATCTGTAAAATATGAGAGGGGATTACGAATGAAATCAAGAATTATGCAAGAAATCACATAAAGAAATCACGAGAGCAACGAAAGATTGTGAGGGCGAGTGAGAGTAATTTTCAGAGGTTCAACGGTAACAATATACATATACTCATATTTCAACGATAAAAAAGTATACCAATTTATCCCTTCTTTTCCGAACAACTCGCATGATAACGGTAACAATTTTTAGATTTGATTTCCAATTTACATGTCACACCCTCATCCTACGGTAGATTAAGTTAATATTTTATTCTTAGATGTTAATCCAATTGTAACACCACTTCAAACCTAGCCCATTGATTAGTACGTGATAGGATCGGTTAAGGTAGTTAAATTATTTAGAAGGGGAGTTGAATAAACATTTAGGATTTTTGTATTCTTTCTGAGATGTGAATAAGTTTTTTGAGGAACTGGTTATAGAATCTTGTTTGTCGATATAGATCAGTCAACTGGTATTGTTGAGGAATAAGACTGAAATATAGATTGAATACTTAGTGTAAACTGAAATGATAACTAAAATGAACAAGAGAATTTTTATGGATGTTCGGAGACTTCAAATGTTCCTATGTCACTCCTTCTATCACAAGGATATGATTTCACTAAAAGACTTTGATATATTACAACTTATTGTAATAATCCAATCAGTTGGTCTTACACACTACCAAACTGAAACTCTTAGTCTAATCAATTTTTTTACAGTAATAAACTGAAAGATGCTCTAACTGGTACCCTGAATGCTACTGATAAATACAATGAATGTAGAGCTTGAGTGTGCGATCGGTAAACTGAGAATATACTCGTGAAGTGTTTCGCAAATGATTGAAGGTTGTAGTTTGATTGCTTCGTGTGTGTTCACTTGTTTTCAGTCACCAACCTTCTTCAACTGATTCGATCAGCTATATATAGTCTTCGATCTCAACGGTCATATTGAATGCATTTAATGGTCATTTAATGACAAATATCCGTTGAATCGTCGTGTAGTTATTTTATCTGATAGTAGTACGAGGTATTCAGACTGTTCTGTTCTGATTCAAATGTTCTGCTTTGGTACGATCTGTCAGTCTGTCTACAGATACTTCAACTGATGACGTGACCAACTGATTATAAGTCAATTGATTAGCCGATCAGTTCATCTAGGCATTATTAGTTGTAGCTGATGTCCTATCAGTTACGAATACTTCAATTGATAAGGTTTTTCCATTTCAGTTCAACCGAAGTCTTCAGTTATGATTTCACTATGGTTCTATCAGTTAGAAACTTCAGTTTTCAGGCAGATTAATTTGTCAAACTCTGAACTTTTGTAATATTCCAACAGTACGCAACCACGTAAATTCAAAATTAAGAAAATCAAGATTTTTCTTCAAATGTTGTGGATTTGAAGCTGATACTTTGCTGACCATGATTAATTCAGAAAACAAAACAAGATGCATGTCTTAATTATGCCTAAAATATGATGAAACAGGATAAAAATCAGACAGTGAATCAAATTGTGAAGTGTCTGAACTATGGTGTTGGCAACACCTCCTGGCAACACCGTTGAGTTTGAGTCAAACTTCCATAATTTTTTTTTTATTCAGAAATGATAGATCCAAAACTAGAAGAACGATATTCAAATGACTCCCATAGATAGCTTTTTCTATTATTATTTGAGTTAGAAGTGGTATCTCCCAAATTAGAAGAACGGTATTCAACAGACTTCTCTAGGTAACTTTTTTCATTTTCTTCTTAATAATTTTTTATTTACCACTTTTTTATTTTTCTCCTTATGCTCATATTTTCATAGTAACTTTTTCACATTGGACAAGATTATGATTTCCATGAACATCCTCAACTACTCAATGCCTTGGATTGAGCATAATTCACTCTTCAATACTTGATAGGATGTTTGAATACTCAGAGAGTACTTTTCAAAAATTGCCTGCTATATATCATAGAATACGTTTTACAGCTTTTAAATTTGATATTTTAGGATTGGCTTGGTACCTGGCACATAAACAGACATTAAACATGATGTTGGAGTGACTAACAGTTAGATATAAAAGACTACCAATGATGTTGCGGTAGAGGGTGTTGACAGCACCGTCCGCAATATCGTCTCTAGATAGTTTCTCACTGGACCCCACGGGAGTTCTAATGTGTTCGGCATTATCATTTAAGAATTTTTGGATCAAGTTATTGGCATACTTGGATTGACACATAAATATATCATCATACAGTTGTTTGATTTGGAATCAAAGGAAGAAATTCAACTCTCCTCCCATGCTCATTTCAAATTATGATGACATGCATTTAACAAAGTTATCAACAAGTTTCTGTGATGAAGCACAAAAAATAATGTCATCTACATACACTTGACATATCAAAATATCATGCTTCAATTTTTGAACAAAATAGGTTTTATCAACCTCACTTCGTTTAAAGCCCAAGTTGATCAAATAATCAGCCAACCTACCATATCATGCTCGTGGAGCCTGTTTCAGTCCATACAGATCCTTCTTCAGCTTGTAGACATGGTCTATGTGATGTGGATCTTCAAATCCTTTTGGTTGACTCACATATGCCTCTTCATTTAAGATACCATTAAAAAATGCACTCTTAACGTCTATTTGATACAGCTTAATCTGCACGTGACATGCTATGGTAAGCAACAATCAGACAGACTCAATTCGGGCTACATGAGGAAAGGTTTCATCCAAATCCGGCCCATCAACTTGTTTATACCCTTCAGCAACCAATCGTGCTTTGTTTATGATGATATTACCAGATTCACCAGTCTTGTTCTGAAAGAACCATTTAGTTCCTATAACATTTACATTTTTAGGTCATGGAACTAAATCCCACATATCATTGCGCACAAACTGTTCAAGTTCTTCATGCATAGCATTGATCCAAAATTCGTTTTTTAGTGCATCATTAATATTTCTTGGTTCAACGTGTGACACGAAGCAAGAGTGACTTACCTGGGAGTACATGGAGCTCATGCATACTAGTCCAATCATCTTCTGATAATCGACTTTGTTCTTTTTCCTTGTTTGCACCTTTTCATGTACTTCACCAATGATTTGGGTTGATAGGTGATTTTTCTGAATCTTGCTGGGAATTTCTTTTTCACAATTGATTACCGCATCATCATCATAATTAGATTTATCCACTGTTTTCGTGTATTTTAGTGACAATGTTGTGCTGGATGTTGCAACACTTGGCTCAACACCAACCTCAACATCAGTTTGGTCAGTGGCTCGCACGTATCCAGCAAACCTTTTACATCATACTCTGGTGTTTTACCTGCTAGATGATGAAACTTAAAATTAATAATTTATTATATATTAAAACCTATATTTTAAAATTTAATTTTCATTAAAATTAAAAAATTATGTTATTTTAGTATTGTGTGTTTATATTTAAATGTCTTACTAAATATGTTTTATTTTAAGATTTTCTACGTGTTAGTAAATATTGATAACTCAAGCTAGAAAACTCAAATGGAGGTGACTCAAACATGTTTGAAATTCTTGAAAAATTATCTACAACTTTGCAGAAGACATGATTGCCTAAAAAGTTGTTTAAGATGATCAAATTGTGAAAATATCAAAAGGAGGACAATATTACTTTCACCATGACCAGCATATAGTAAAAAAATCATAAATATTTCAATATTTAACCAAATGAGTTGAACCAAGTGGCCAAATTCATCTACAGACAATTCCCCACATGTTTGCTGTTTTGAGCAGAGTCTAATTCGGTGATTAAAGGCATGGAACAAAGCATTGAAAGAAGGGACATGGAATTGAAGTTGGAGGAGAGAAAGATTACTATTACAACTACATTGCATTAATAAAATTTTTGACCATTTCTCTCATTTGGCCTATAAATAGAGGCTTTGTACTAGCTTGAGAATCATTCTATCTCATTGTAAAATATAGTGTGAGTGTGTATAAAAGTTCTAAGTTCCAATATATTTTTCATTTTCCAAATTATGAGTGATGCTTTTAGTGTTGATCAAAAGTAAGTTCATGGAAAGCTAAATCTATTATGTCAAGGTGAAGAGGATGAATTCTTGGTGAAGTAAGATTGTTTATATTTTGTATATTCTTTCTTTATTTCTTTTCATTTTGCTAATTTCTTTTTTATTGTAGGTATAAAAATGAATTATTTGTTGTTATCTATTTACATCAAATGCTTGATACCATTGAAGTGGTTATCTTGATTTGTTGTTTAATTTTGATACAATAAATATTTCTTAAATTATTATTGTTATATTATATATATATATATATAATTATATCATATGTTTCATTTAGACGATAGCGTGGCTCTGCCGGTTGTTCTAAATGAAATATTATGATTTAATACTAATATCTAACAATCTAACATTTACTTTATCGCAACTAACTTTTACTTTCCGCATCTAACATTTACTTTATCGCAACTAACTTTTACTTTCCGCATCTAACATTTACTTTATCGCAACTAACTTTTACTTTCCGCATCTAACATTTACTTTATCGCAACTAACTTTTACTTTCCGCATCTAACATTTACTTTATCGCAACTAACTTTTACTTTCCGCATCTAACATTTACTTTATCGCAACTAACTTTTACTTTCCGCATCTAACATTTACTTTATCGCAACTAACTTTTACTTTCCGCATCTAACATTTACTTTATCGCAACTAACTTTTACTTTCCGCATCTAACATTTACTTTATCGCAACTAACTTTTACTTTCCGCATCTAACATTTACTTTATCGCAACTAACTTTTACTTTCCGCATCTAACATTTACTTTATCGCAACTAACTTTTACTTTCCGCATCTAACATTTACTTTATCGCAACTAACTTTTACTTTCCGCATCTAACATTTACTTTATCGCAACTAACTTTTACTTTCAGCATCTAACTTTTACTTTTCGCATCTAACATTTACTTTATCCCAACTAACTTTTACTTTCCTCATCTAATTTATTAAATCATATATTTCATTTAGGCAATAGCGTGGCTCTGTCGCTTGTTCTAAATGAAATATAATGATTTAATTTAACATTTATTTTATGCAATTATATATTTATATATATACATATAATCATAGGTACCATATATAAAATATCGGTGAATTGATATTTTCTATAGTGGGAACTATATTATATTAGGTGTGTGTTTAAATATTTAATTTTCTTGGAACCATTATTTATGGTGGTTTCCTTTGTTTTACTTTTAGTTAAACAATATTGCAGAAACCAAGAATAAATCCTCGAGCCTTGACAAAATTTATAATTTGTAAACTTCGTTCTTGCATTTGGTAATCTATAAATTAATAAATTTAAACTTAAAATAACCTCTCTGTGGATCGATCTCGTACTTACGAAATATATTACTTGCAGACAACCTACACTTGGGTGAATTATAATTTAAGTAGTAGCAAGTTTTTGGCGCCGTTGCCGGGGAGGTATAAATTAAGTTTATATTTGTTAATTATGTTTTATTTATAAGTATTGTGTTTTTTTTTTGTATGAGTATTTGGAGTCGAAAAAAAAGTGGTAGACTTATTCGAGTATCTGAAAATAATTTAAACATGGATGATAATTCAAATAATCAAGATAATGATAACAATAATAACAATAATAATAATAATAATCAAGAACATGATCAATTAAGAACACTTAGGCACCATATGAACCCTATTAGAACTAGTGCCCCATCTTGTTTAGTTTTTCCTCCTGATGCATCTAATTTCAACTTTAAACCTCAAATTATTCAACTTTTACCAAATTTTCATGGCTTAGATTCTGAAAATCCATATTTACATCTAAGAGAATTTGAGGAAGTTTGTAACACTTATAATGATCAAAATTGTAGCATGGATATAGTTCGATTAAAGCTTTTCCCTTTTTCTTTAAAAGATAAAGCTAAAACATGGCTACAAAATTTGAGATCAAGTTCAATAAGATCATGGGAAGAAATGCAACAACAATTTCTCAAAAAGTTTTTTCCTTCCCATAGAACAAACTCTTTTAAAAGACAAATTACTACTTTTTCTCAAAAACAAGGAGAAACATTTTATCAATGTTGGGATAGATATAAAGAATTACTTAATACATGCCCACATCATGGTTTTGAAACATGGAGAATAGTTTCTCACTTTTATGAAGGTCTAATACCTAAAGATAGGCAAATGATAGAATTCATGTGTAATGGAACTTTTGAAGATAAAAACCCAAATGAAGCTATGGAGTATTTGGATTCATTAGCAGAAAATGCTCAAAATTGGGATAATATAGGCACAATAGAACCACCAACAACTAAAATCAATAATTCAACAAATGGGGGTGGTATCTATAATCTTAAAGATGATATAGATATTCAAGCTAAACTTGCATCTTTAGCAAGAAAAATTGAGTCATTAGAAATGAAAAAGAGTGGTCAATTAAAAAGTATTCAAGAAATTGTTTGTCATATATGTGATACACATGATCATGCTACAAAAGATTGTCCAACATTACCTTCATTTAAAGAATGTCTCCATGAACAAGCAAATTATGTTAACAATTATAAAAAACCAATATTAGATCCTTTTTCAACATCATATAATCCTGGATGGAAAAATCATCCTAATTTTAGTTGGAGGAATGATAATAATGCACAACCCTCACAACAATATTTTCAAAATAACCAAAATCATCAAGGTTATATTCCTTATGTTACACCTCCAAGAAAAAACTTTGAAGATGTAATTCATGCATTTATCCAAAAGCAAGAATCTATCAATATTCAAAACAGTCAATCTATGACTGATTTGAAAGAAACTCTTGCAAAATTTGCATCTGCACTTAATATTCATGAAAAAGGAAAATTTCCATCTCAACCTCAACCTAATCCTAAAAATCAAAATCAAGAATTAAAAAATGAAAAAATTGATCAAATAAAATCTGTTATTACCCTTAGAAGTGGTAAAATAGTTAATGATCCATATAGTAATGAAAACAAGGATCATTTAAAATCAAAGAGTAAGGATGATAATCCTGATACTTTTGAGAATGATGATACCTTAAATTCTAAAAATAATATGTTGAATGATAAATCATCTGAAATAGTAAATGAATCAAATAAACCTCCACCATTTCCTCATGCATTAACAAATCATAAAAAACAAAAAAATGATTCTGATATCTATGAAGTTTTTAAACAAGTAAAGATAAATATTCCATTATTAGATGCTATTAAACAAGTACCTTCATATGCAAAATTTTTAAAAGACTTATGTACTGTGAAGAGAAAATTGCATGTGAAGAAGAAAGCATTCTTGGCTGAACAAGTAAGTTCTATTCTTCAAAATAATTCTAGTTTAAAATATAAAGATCCTGGTTGTCCAACAATTTCATGTATTATTGGAGAAAATAAAATTAAAAAAGCTTTGTTAGATTTGGGAGCAAGTGTGAATTTACTTCCTTATTCAGTTTATGAAAAACTTAATTTAGGAGAATTAAAACCCACTTCTGTTACTCTCTTACTGGCGGATAGGTCAATCAAAATACCTAGAGGTATTGTAGAAGATGTGTTGGTTCAAGTTGATAAATTCATATATCCTGTAGATTTTATTGTTTTGGATACACAACCAATAGAAGTACATAATGAAATTTCAGTAATATTGGGACGACCATTTCTAGCAACTTCAAATGCTTTAATTAATTGTCGAAATGGAATAATGAAATTGTCTTTTGGAAATATGACTCTAGAACTTAATGTGTTCAATTTATGTAAACAACCAAGTATTAATGAAAATGAATATGATAATGAAATTGAAACAATTATGGAAGAAAATATACAAGAAGAAAACTTAAATCAACAATCTGAAGTTTTTTCAATAGAATGTTTTGAGTCTGAAAATAATTTTAAAAAAGATGATAATACAAAACTTGAATTAAAAGTTTTACCATTCGAATTGAAATATGTATTTCTTGGTGAAAATAAAACATTTCCTGTTGTAATTTCTTCCACTCTTCTACCAAATCAAGAAGAAGATTTAATTAAATTACTTAAGAAATATAAAAATGCAATTGGATGGACTTTGAAAGATATAAAAGGTATAAATCCTTTAATTTGCACACATAAAATTCATTTGGAAGAAAATGCTAAAACATATCAACAACCACAAAGAAGGTTAAATCCACATATGAAGGAAGTTGTTAAGAATGAAGTATTAAAACTATTAGACGCTGGAATTATCTATCCAATCTCAGATAGTAAATGGGTAAGTCCAACACAAGTAGTACCTAAAAAGTCAGGCATCACTGTTATAAAAAATGAAAAGGGAGAGTTATTACAAGCTAGGATTCCATCTAGTTGGCGTATGTGTATTGATTATAGAAAATTAAATGATGCAACTAGAAAAGATCATTTCCCACTACCATTTTTAGATCAAATTCTAGAAAAAGTAGCAGGAAATTCTTATTACTGTTTTCTTGATGGGTATTCGGGGTATTATCAAATACCTATATCATTAGAAGATCAAGAAAAAACTACTTTCACTTGTCCTTTCGGAACTTTTGCATTTAAAAGAATGCCATTTGGTTTATGTAATGCTCCGGCTACTTTTCAAAGATGCATGTTAAGTATTTTCAGTGATATGATTGAAGAATTTGTAGAAGTTTTTATGGATGATATAACTGTTTTTGGAAACTCATTTGAAAATTGTCTTAAAAACCTAGAAGAAGTATTAAAACGATGTGAAGAAAAAAATCTTGTTTTAAATTGGGAAAAATGTCATTATATGGTTAAATCTGGGATTGTGTTAGGTCATGTGATATCTGAAAAAGGAATTGAAGTTGATAAAGCCAAAGTTGATGTTATTGCTAATTTAACATCACCAAAAACGGTCAAAGAAGTTCGATCATTCTTGGGTCATGCAGGTTTTTATAGAAGGTTTATAAAAAATTTCAGCATAATATCTAAACCAATTTCGAATCTTTTAACAAAAGATACACAATTTGAATGGACTCAGAAATGTGAAAATGCTTTTAAAAAAATAATTAATCTTTTAATTACATCACCTATTTTACAACCTCCAGATTGGTCTTTACCATTTGAATTAATGTGTGATGCAAGTGATTATGCTATAGGAGCTGTGTTAGGACAGAGAAAAGAAGGAAAACCGTATGCAATCTATTATGCTAGTAGAACCTTAAATAGTGCCCAAATAAATTATTCAACTACTGAAAAAGAATTACTTTCAGTAGTATTTGCATTAGATAAGTTTCGATCTTATTTAATTGGTTCTACTACTATTGTGTACACTGATCATTCTGCCGTAAAATATTTATCAAATAAACAAGATGCTAAGCCAAGATTAATACGGTGGATTTTATTGTTACAAGAATTTGATATTATAATTAAAGATAAAAAAGGAAAAGAAAATGTCGTAGCCGATCATTTATCTAGAATAATGACTGAATCATCTCATAATGAAATACCAATAAATGAAAATTTTCCAGATGATCAGTTGTTTTATGCTACTATTATGCCCTGGTTTGCTAACATTGTAAATTTTATTGTGACAAATAAAATGCCTTCTCATTGGAATTCACAGGATAAGAATAAATTCTTGATAGAAGTTAAAAAATTTTATTGGGATGATCCTTACTTGTTTAAGTATTGTCCTGACCAAATTTTTCGACGATGCATACCCGACAATGAAGTAAGTAATGTTATTAAATTTTGTCATTCTGAAGCATGTGGAGGTCATTTTTCATCCAATAAAACAGCTGCAAAAATCTTACAATGTGGATTTTATTGGCCCTCTTTATTCAAAGATACGCATTTATTTTGCAAATCTTGTGAAAACTGTCAGAAGATGGGATCAATTTCAAAACGAAACATGATGCCTTTAAATCCAATCATAATTATTGAAATATTCGATAGTTGGGGGATAGATTTTATGGGTCCATTTCCATTATCTTTTGGATATACGTACATTTTAGTCGCTGTTGATTATGTTTCAAAATGGATTGAAGCAATTGCATGTAGAACTAATGATCATAAAGTTGTTATAAAATTTTTAAAAGAAAATATTTTTAGTCGATTTGGAATACCTAGAGCAATAATTAGTGATGGGGGAAGTCATTTTATAAATAAATCATTTTCTTCTTTGTTAAGAAAATATGGCATTACACATAAAGTTTCTACCCCATATCATCCTCAAAGTAATGGTCAAGTTGAACTTGCAAATAGAGAAATAAAACAAATTTTAGAAAAAACAGTTAATCCAAATCGAAAAGATTGGTCTTTAAGATTAACTGATGCATTATGGGCATATAGAACTGCATTTAAGACATCATTAGGGATGTCACCATATAGGTTAGTTTTTGGTAAGCATTGTCATTTACCGGTTGAACTTGAACATAAAGCTTATTGGGCAATTAAAGCATTTAATATTAATTTAGATGATGCATCTAAATTAAGAAAATTGCAATTAAATGAACTTGAAGAATTAAGAAATGATGCATATGAAAATTCAAAGATTTATAAAGATAAAACTAAAGCCTTTCATGATAAAAATATTATGAGAAAGTCATTTGAAATTGGACAAAAATTTTTACTTTATAATTCTCGTTGCATTTATTTCCAGGAAAACTAAGATCGAGATGGTCAGGACCATTTATAGTTAAATTTGTTTATCCTCATGGTGCTGTTGATATTGAAAATCCTAAAAATAATGACGTGTTTAAAGTTAATGGGCAAAGACTTAAGCCTTTTATAGAAAATGAAATTCTTAATGATGATTTTATGCCTTTATATGATCCACAATAGTTGTTTGATATTTTCATTTTGTTTTTGCAGATTCTAGTTCATTTCCCGGTTAAGTGGCGGATAACGGTACTCCGTGACTATCTAAGTCGGTTTTTTGAGTTTTTCCAAAATAATTGAAATATATAATAATAATATGGATGCTTGTATTGTAAATCTTTGTAAATATTTTTCTTGTTTACCTGATAATGCGTTGAAAAAAATTTATAGAGCTAGATGTGAGCGACTAAGGTTGATGATGTCATATGGCATACCGAATGATATCTGGTTGATAATTGAAGCAAAAGTCCGATTGGTTGGGGAAGCAAGTGAAATAATAATAAGACATATGCCAAGATTTGGTAAAAGCACATATGCCAAGAAGCGAAGAGCTAAACGTATAGGTGGATGTCATAAGTGTGCAAGGTGGACTTGTAAAGGGAAATGCAAAGATGTTGGAATGACATCAATGAATAGAGAAGATAAAATTTTATTCATTTAGAATGGTCTGAGTAAAGAGCCTTTGGATAATTTTCTAGAGGTTCTTGATACGCATTCTATTGGGTACGTGCAAAATGAACTTCTTAAACTACGGTGGCAATTTCAACATGAGGAATATCAATATGGACGGTGGAATCAGCCTTATAAAGATCCTACTGTAGTAACGCATATCTGTTTAGATAAATAAATATATATATACAATTTCGTCTCGGGAATCTGACGTTAAAAGACCCTGTTTGCCAATTTATAAGAAAATTGGATGGGAAGCATATCCTCGACTCATAGAAGGCGTTGAAGCCGTTACTGAACGAAAAATCAGAGGAAGATTTGAGCCACAATCACAACTACGCTATATATATGTGTTTTAATTTATTTCATTTTTATTTTCTTTTAATAATAATAATTTCTTGTTCAAATATTGACTTTTGGCATGTTACGCTTATAAATTAATATGCTGTGATTTAACAATTGCAGAAAACATATTTCTCAACATGTCGACGTCCACGGTAAGTAAAATCAAAAATATTTGTGTATTTTCTGGATCTAGTGTAGGACAAGATTCAATTTATGAAGAGGTAGCAGAAAAACTTGGAATAACACTTGCTAAAAAAAAGATTCATTTGGTATATGGTGGTGGTGAAGTTGGGCACAATTAAATATCCACAATAAGCCAATTGGTTTTTTAAATGTTAACAATTATTATGATAAACTGCTATCGTTTTTTGATGATGTTGTGGAACAAGGATTTATTTCATTAGCTTGGCGAAGGATGTTAGTTTCTGCTACAAGTGAAGGTGAACTTATTGATTTACTGCAAGGATTTAGTCATGAACCAGATCCATTCTTATCTCAACTTAATTGGCCAACATCCAGGAGTAAGGAAAAAAAATTCATGTGATGCTGAACTTGTGATTCAACGGTATGTTTTTAATTTTTTTCTCTTTAAGATATGAAAAATCTCTTCTTCTTCTTCTCCTCTTAGTTTGTTTTTATATAAAAATAAAAAAAATATTCATATATATAGTAATAATAATAATAATAATTTTTAGTTCAATGACGAGTAAGGTGTCAGTAAAATGCACCTGAGACGCATTAGTTAATAATTATTGGAAAATCACAATACACTAGATTTTAATATTCATTATATTCAAATTACAGATTACAAGAAAAATTAGTTTTTCATATACCAATTTATATATATATATTTGATCAATTAATATAAAATATATAATAGATGTGTNACATGTATAATTGAAAGAATTCTTTTTGTAAAAGTATAATATATACTCACACATCTTTTGTGAGTAAGTGGTGAGAAATGAGAAAACAATTAATAAGCTTTTATTTATTATTAAAAAATGGTTAATTACAAGAATATAACTCCCCTATAAAAAAATATTAATTATAAAAAAAAAGAAGATAAATAACGGACTGCAAAGTTCTTTGTTTATTGTAATTGTTTTTTTTCTAGATTTGATTGATGTACTATAAATGTGTTCTAAAAAAAAATCCATCAATCAATGTGTTCTAAAAAAACAAAAAGATTTGTTTGTGTTGGATATATTTTAAAGGTAGTCGAATGTATCCTTTATATAAATGTTTATATATATAGACATTTATGATAGAATGTTTGGATAAAAAAATTATGTCATTGTAAAACTTTGCAGTCACGTTAATAAAAAAAAGAAAAAGAAAAAATGAAAAAAAAAGAAATAAAAGTAGATTTTATTCTTTGTAAATTTTCCTATTTTGTTTTCAATATTAGTTTATTTAATTGTTTGCTTTAATAATTAGCCTTTTTCAATGAGAGTTAATATTCATTCTAACTCCATGAGTGTAAATCAGCTATCCATTAAATATTTTGACCTGAAAGAATATGGAGTTGAGGCTTTTACAGTACAATTCTCGATATTATACATGTTATAGTGGGTGGTGTGAATTATTTTTTTGACTATATTATCATAAAAAAAATTTAGAAATTAAAAAATATATATATATATATATATTGTTACTTTATATATTATGTGAAAATAATCATAAAAACACATCTAATTATATATTATTATATTAAATGAAAAAATATATATATATAAATCGGTATATGAGTTTGTTTTTAAAATGAATATGTTTGTATATTTGAATATTTAAAAGGAATAAAGAATCTAGGTTGTGATTTTCCGATAAATTTTATTACTCAAGGACTAGTAATAAGATAGTGTGAGGGTGTGATGAAACTTAAAATTAATAATTTATTATATGTTAAAACCTATATTTTAACATTTAATTTTCATTAAAATTATAAAATTATGTTATTTTAGTATTGTGTGTTTATATTTAAATGTCTTACTAAATATGTTTTATTTTCAGGTTTTCTACGTGTTAGTAAAATAATGATAACTCAAGCTAGAAAACTCAAATGGAGGTGATTCAAACATGTTTGAAATCCTTGAGAAATTATCTACAACTTTGCAGAAGACATGATTGCCTAAAAAGTTGATTAAAATGATCAAAATGTGAAAATATCAAAAGGAGGACAAATTTACTTTCACCATGACCAGCATATAGTAAAAAAATCATAACTATTTCAATATTTAACCAAATGAGGTAAACCAAGTGGCAAAATTCAACTACAGACAATTCCCCACATGTTTGCTGTTTCTAGCCGAGTCAAATTCGGTGATTAAAGTCATGGAACAAAGCATTGAAAGAAGTGACATGGAATTGAAGTTGGAGGAAACAAATACTACTATTACAACTACATTCCATTAATAAAATTTTTGACCCTTTCTCTCATTTCGCCTATAAATAGAAGCCTTGTGCTAGCTTGAGAATCATTCTATCTCATTGTAAAATATTGTGTGAGCGTGTATAAAAGTTTTAAGTTCCAATATATTTTTCATTTTCCAAATTATGAGTGATGTTTTTAGTGTTGCTCAAAAATAAGTTGATGGAAAGCTAAATTTATTATGTCAAGGTGAAGAGGATGAATTCTTGGTGAAGTAAGATTGTTTATATTTTGTATATGCTTTCTTTATTTCTTTTCATTTTGCTAATTTCTTTTTTATTGTATGTATAAAAATGAATTATTTGTTGTTATCAATTTACATCAAATGCTTGATACCATTGAAGTGGTTATCTTGATTTGTTGTTTAATTTTGATACAATAAATATTTCATCAATTATTATTGTTATATCATACATACATATATATATATATATATATATATATATAATTATACCATATATTTCATTTAGACGATAGCGTGGCTCTGCCGGTTGTTCTAAATGAAATATAATGATTTAATTTAACATTTATTTTATGCAGTTATATATTTATATAGTTATATATATAATCATAGGTACCATATATAAAATATAGGAGAATTGGTATTTTCTATAGTGGGAACTATATTATATTAAGTGTGTGTTTAAATATTTAATTTTCTTGGAGCCATTATTTATGGTGGTTTCCTTTGTTTTACTTTTAGTTAAACAATACTACATAAACAAAGATTAAATCCTCGAGCTTTGACAAAATTTATAATTTGTAAACTTCGTTCTTGCATTTGGTAATCTATAAATTAATAAATTTAAACTTAAAATAACCTCTCTGTGGATCGATCTCGTACTTACGAAATATATTACTTGCAGACAACCTACACTTGGGTGAATTATAATTTAAGTAGTAGCACCAGATCTGCCAGATCATCAAACACAACATTAATTGATTCCATTGTAGTCCTTGTTCTTAGATTAAATACACGATAAGCACGGCTATAAGTAGAATATCCAAGAAACAGACATTTATCACTTTTGGAATCAAATTTAGCTAGATTATCTCTATCATTTAACATATAACCTTCACATCCAAAGATATGAAAATGTTTAAGGTTTGGTCTTCTTCCCATGATAATCTCATATGAGTCATTGTAGAGCCACTCCTTAAATATACACGGTTTGAAATATGTCACTCTATGTTCAATGCCTCGGCCCAAAAACATTTTTATATATTTTTAGAACTCAGCATGACTCGAGCCATTTATTTAAGGTTCGATTTTTCCTTTTAGCTATACCATTTTGTTGATGAGTTTTAGGGGTTGAAAATTCATGAGTGATACCCTTCTTGTCACACAAGGATGCAAATTGAGAATTTTCAAACTTCTTACCATGATCAGTTCTAATCTTACCAACAGTCATATTATGCATATCAGTGACCCTTGAATGTAGCTTTTTGAAGGCATCAATTGTATCTGATTTCTCTATAAGAAAACTTACCCAAGGAAACGTGAGAAATTGTCAACACAAACAAATGAGTACTTCTTACCTCCCAGGCTCTCCATCTCCATTGGACCCATGAGATCCATATGTAAGAGTTCAAGACACCGTGTCGTCTCAAGGTGTTGCAACATTTAGTGTGCAACAAGGGTTTTCTTACCTTTTTGACATGATCCACAAATGTATACAATTCCCGAGCTTAAATTGGACATACCTCGTACTAGATCATACTTATTTAGATTTTTCAGTGTTTTGAAGTTTGAATGTCTCAATTTTTAATGCCATATATCGAAATCGCTCACTTTGCTATTTCTGTAAGCATGGTCTTCACCTAGTTGGTAACATTTTTCTGCAGGTCTAGATCCTATCATAACATAGACATTAACATTATCAAAGACTTCAAAACTATTTTTGTTAAACTTAACATGCAAGTCATCATCACAGAGTTGACTAATTCTTATTAAGTTTGAGTTGAGTCCCTCAACACGAAACATATTGTAAAGTTTGGGAAGTCCATCCACATTTAAGGTTCCCTTGCTGACAATTTTTCTTTTCGCACCACCTCCATAGGTTACACGTCCATTTCTTATTTCAACATAGTCAATGAGGTGTTCCATGGACCCAATCATGTGGGGTGAGCGCCCACTGTCGAAATACCAGATACCTGCAATATTAGTTTTTAAGGATGTATAAATGGCATTGCAATGAACAACAGTTTTTGATACCCAAACTTTCTTTATAGGAGGTTTATTGACTACTGTGTTGCGCCTGGTGTTGGGCAACACCCAATTTTGCATGCCAGTTCAAGTAGTCATTTCTCAGCTTATAACATAAAGGTTTGATGTGACCTGACTTATGACATTAGTGACAAATAAAGCGATGTTTCCTTTGTTTCGGATTTTGCACCATGTCTGGTTTCTTGGTTGTGAGAGTCTTCACTGTAGGATCAATATTCGAAGGGATCGGATCGACTTTCCTTTTCTTTAAAAAAACAGTTGATTGCGATCCAGAGTTGGAAGTTTCTCCATGTTCATATGTACTTTTTACGTATCCAAGAACAACTCTACTGTCATTTCCCATCATTAGCATTGATTCAAGTTTTGTTGAACTTGAGTTGAATTTTGCAAGCATTTTTGAGGCCTTCTCAAAATCATCATTGACTCTGCAAAGCTCAAGATCTTTTTTACTTAGATTAACCTCAAGCCGAGACACACATTCTTTCATTTCTTCATTTTCTTTGGAGAGGATTGAATTTATTTGATTTCTTTTGATCCAATCTTCGTATAGCTCTTCGTACATGACCTGCACATTTTCTACTGTGAGTTCATCAGAATCAGCATCATGGCTTTCCTATATGCTTGAGTCACCATGAGATTTAGCATTTAGACACAAGGACTTTGAAGTAGTGTTGCGACCCGGTGTTGCAACACCAAGAGGGTTGACTTGCAGCCATATTTTCTCCTGCAAAACTACAGACAAAGAAGAGTGATCTTCTCCTTTATAGGATTCCAGTTCTTCTTCTGAGTCGTCATCACTCAAGGAAACTGACATGCCTTTGTTCTTACGAACTCTTTCGGCACATTCATTTGCGTAATGTTCGAATCCAGAGCATTCTTTGAATTTGATTGAGTCTAATCTCTTAAGGTCTGGTCGAGCAATCAATTAACTCTTCGGCCTAAATTGTTCTTGAGAAGATGCATGTCTATTATTCTTTTCAGAAACAACAAACAGAGGTTTCGGTGTTTGAACAATTTCTTTTTGTCCCTCATCCTTTTTAGGTAATCACCGAACTTCTTCGTTATCAGAGAGATTGAATCTTTACACAAGTCAGATTCATTTACTTCCTGAATCAAATCATTGAAGGAATTGTCAGAAACTTGAAGTGCAACTGCCTTCCCTTTGTCCTTTTTTTGTAGGTCTAGGTTCATCTCAAATTTTCCGAGCGAGCTGATCAAATCTTCTAGGTTAAGTGTAGAATTATTCTTAGACTCGCCAATAGCACATATTTTGATGTTGAAGCGTTCTGGAAGGGATCTCAGGACTTTGCTAACCACTATTTTATTCGACATAGGATCACCGAGACTAAATGCTTCATTTGCAATATCACACAATCTTCGATCATATTCAACAATAGTCTCGTTCTCCTTCATTTTCAAGCTTTCAAATTTGGAGGTTAGTATCCTGAGTTTGGTTCTACGTATACTCTCAGATCTTTCGCTGTGTTTCTAAAGAATATCACATGCTTTTTTGACAGAGATGCAGTTGGTGATAAGGCTGAACATATTGACATAAACAGAGGTGAAAATAGCATTAAGTGCTTTTGAGTTAAAGTTCGGGGTTTGTATTTCATCGATTGTCCATGCACTCTTAGGTTTTATGCGGCTATCTCTGTCACCATCAACAGATCTAGGAGGGGTCCAACCACCCAAAACTCATTGCCAAGCCTTTTTTTCAATGAATTTGATATAAACCCTAATATTGATTTTCCAAAAGGCATAGTTGGATCCATCTAAAATTGGTGGTCGAAAAACAGAGTTAGCTGGCAACAAGTCCATTGCACTTTTGACTGTATAATAAAAAAATAACCAGAATCAATCACTTAGTATATCAAAAGTTGGCTGTGATACCACTTAAAAGGGTTTGTTTAATATAAAAGTGCAGAAACAGTAAACTGTGTGTATCAGATTATAATGATGTGTGTTGGTGTTGTCAACACCGTTCACAACATGTAGCGGAATAAATTATTTAACACACACGTAAAATAATAACCAGAAATAGACAGATTAAGTCGTGTAAAAGTATAAATACTTGTACATTGCCTCATGACAAAAATTATCACTAGAAAACTTGTAAATTATTTACAAAAATCAATACTAGTGGCAAGCATAAAAACTATATTCCTTGACAACCCAAGAAAATAAATTGCATCTAAAACCAATCAATAAAACCACATATGCAAATCTTGTGTCGCATAAAACAAAAACCGCCGAGAAATCTTCAAGCAACACTCCACAACTTCAGAGCAAATATGTGTTTCTCTCGTAATTTCTTCTCTCTGAAAGACCAAGTCGTGCCACCATCAAAGATCTTTGTGTATACCTTTTTTTTTTTTTACCTCTTCTCCATTCTATACAAGAGTCCAATAATATATAGAAACATAAGAGTTTTATTAGGAAATAACTCTTTTAAACAATAATAACATATCTTATAGATAAATACTAAATTGAAAACAAATCCTCTAATATCCAGAGATAAATTAAACCAAATATTATAATCTAGAAAGACAAAACTTTAAATAGATAATATCAATATCAAAAAATAATTAAGAATATTCCTTTCAGCAACAATTTTTTTTGGGTTGTGGCACCAAGAGCTAGTACTTGAAAGAATGATTTCATTTGTCTTTTGGTATGAAAACTTAAAGAAAAAGATGGTTCTTTTTCCCTGGCTTGAGCTTGACAAAACCTAAAATTATTTTAACAAATAACAAGATTAATTATTATTTTTACTATTTTTGGGATTAAAAATTATATTACTTGACCTCCAAAAAATTATGTTACTTCAACTTATCTGTGATGTACCAAAAAGGCATATATGTTGGGATATGATAAGTTCCGGTGATATCAAACGCTAAATATCGATCTGAAAAAAAATCGGGTTGGACCCAAAATCTAACCTGAAAAATTAATTTGGTTGGGTCAGGTTATGGTCAATCTAGATATGACCCGAGAATTATTTTTACTTATTTTTAATATAGAATTAAGAAACATTTGATAAATATAATAATATTTTAAAATTATCGATATTTTACAAAAATAAATATTATATGATTAAAATTTATCGTATCAATAGACAATGTGATAAAATTCAATTATTTTGTTAAAAAAATTTAAAAATCCAAATGGGGTTAGTTCGAATTTGTAAGGTTCGTATTTGGGTGGGTCATTTTTGGGTTCGGGTCAAGAAGGTTTTTTGCTATTTTTTGACAACACGACCCGGACCTATCAACCCATCAGATATGGTTCAAATCATGTAGCTACAGAGTCGTTTAAAGCTATTTTGGACTTTACTGCATACTTCTTTTGGAAGTTTTAAATGCATAAGTATTATAATATTTAGCAAGAGATAGTGAGCATTTAATGCAAAAAAATTTTAAAAAAAAACATTGTGCAAAGATGGTATGGTACCTTTGCTAGATGTAAGACATCATCGGTGTAAGGTCTGCTTAACATAGACGTACAGAAAATAAATGTATTGTATGTATCAGACGTAGGTCTTGTGTTCAGTGTTGTCAACACGGTCACACAACACTGCAGCGGAATTTAATAAGTAGAACACACAACTAAACTTTTATTAAATAGAACACAAAATTTAAATTATGCACAAGTACGAATACTTGTGCGAAGCCACATGACAACAAATTCACTAGAAAATTAAGTTAATCGTTTACACCAAAATCAATACTAGTGAGTATAACACAATCAAGTTTCCTTGACACTTCAAGGAAAACACAAATCAAATCTAGATAAAAATACGTATTGCTCAGAATCAAACGAAATCACTCGTTGATCAACACTCTGCGTCAGTGTTGTTCATCGAGTGTTGTTGACACCAACAAGCAGCACTTGATTATTTCCGTGTATTGGTCGAGCACCCTGAGTAAATCATCAATGTAAATCTCTTCCACGATTTATTCAAAAGCTCCAGCAGCCGTCTGAAACTCTTCACAACATTCTCTAATTCGTCACTCTCACTTGCCAATCATTCTCCCACTTTTTATATAGTGCTTCTTTGACCTAGATCTTCATAGATCCTTCCCACCTATAAACAAGGAAGCTAGAGTTTTAATATGAGTCAAACTCTAATATGAAAGCAGATACCTTTTATCTTATAGATCGGTTCCTCAATCAAATAATTCATAACAATTTGATTTACTCTATCTAGGAAAACAAATCTATCAATTTAGTCTAGAAGTGCAAAATCAAAATAAAATCTTAATTGAAATCAAAATAAAAATAAATTTGGAATAAAACATTCTTTTCAATCTCCTCTTTTTTGCATTTCTGGACAAAATTTCCAAAAATGACGAATATGCCACGAAGCTTGAAACTCCCCCTGAGTTGTGAATTGCATCTCCCCATGAATTTATCAAGTAAGTGGAGTGGAGTGTTGTGATCAGTGTTGTCAACACTTACGCACAACACATACCAAAATATTTTTGCAAAAGGACAAGGTTTAATCAAAATTTCATTGTTCCAACAGCATATATAAAGCAACAGAGAATTAGTAAGATCTCGGTATGAGTAAAGTAAGCACAAAAACATAAGTAAAAGTAAACTCATGGGCCTAATCAACTCGATCATCAGTGTCTTCCTTATCAGTTGAGGGGCCAGCCTCTTGTCCCATAGCCTCTTGCCCCATTTTTGGCTGTGCACCATCACCATCTCCCCTTTTTTTGGGCAGAATGCACTCCTACCTCAAGGAGTAGACGATAATTAGCAATCTGATTCTTAAAATATGCAATGACCTCCTCAGCCTGCTTAATTTGCTGAATCCCAAAGTCAATTTGGGCATGAATCTCGGGGACAGTTAATAAGATAAAGTCTTCAGGAGCTGAGAAAGATGAAGTAGCAGTGTTGCCAACACCAGGGGCAACACCAGGAGCAACACCAGCAGTAGATGGTGGAGCGTATGCAGGAGCGGTGTGGTCAGTACGTGGTCTAGCACCTGTTGCAGACCAAGGAAGATCAACAACCCTGTTTCTTTTAAGATACGCTGATGCAATTTTCAATGGTTCACCTATGTCAATCAGCTGATCCTCAGCATCAGATACAAAACCTTGGGATTCCAAAATACCAAAAATCAAGGAAGGAAATGGGAGATTCGTTGATTTCAATCCTCCTTCCGCAAATTGAAGAACCGTGGTGAATACCAGCTGTCCAAAGTTGAAGTTGCACCCTGTTCCAATAGTGAAGAGGGTAACTGCTTGTGGTCTGGTGACAACAGTAGTATTGGATGAGGGAGTCCAATTGCGAATTGCAGTCTTATGGAGGACAGAGTAAAAGGAGGTCAGATTTGCCGCGGCAAGGCGTTTGGGGAGACTAGGAAATTCGGTGACGAGACCCCCTGTGAGAACTGATGTGATCTCATCAATGTGTGGGAGTTGGTCCTCAATATCAGGAGCAGGAGTGTTGTAGAACTCGTTGATGGTGTAGGGAGAGAAATCATAGATGGTATCTCGCAGAAACACCCTCCCATACTTATCAGATCTCTCATCGCCAACACTGGAGACCAGATTGCAGTAGAATTCAAGGATTGGTCTTCGTGCATAGGGCGTCACTGAGTTGACAGTAGAACTCAATCTGTGGGACTGAAGGAAGGTAGTCAGATTGTATTTCCTGTATGCTTCGAAATCGATGTTGTGTTCCTCGATAAACTCTCTGTAGGCAGACAGATACCATTGAGCCACGGCTGATTCAGAGTAGAATTTGGGAGAGAAGGAGGAGGCAAGATTGTAATCATCCAAGTCAATGTTGTCAGCACCTGGCTCAACACCCGGCTCAACACCATCAGTAGGTTCTTCAGGTTCAACTTCAGGAGCAGTGGCACTCTCAGATTCTTTGGCTTCAGAGTCAAAAGCAGAGTTTGTTTCAATCTCCTCAGAGACAACTGGTGCGGCTTCATCCCTAGCAAACCCCACGTCCTGCCTGGCTTTCGCCTCTTTCAAACGGTTCATAAAGTCTGCCAAAGACTGTTCATCCTCAGATGAGAAACATACCTCGTTAGGGGGTTCAGGAGATTTATCAGTTAGAGGAGCATAGGAGGATGACTGATCAGATGATTTCTTTGTACGAGCTGACCGCTTTCGATGAACCAACTCAAAATTATCATCATTTGAGTCATCTCCGGACAAAAAATCTAGATCAAGAGTGAACTAGGTGGCCATGCGTGGCTTCTTTGGTGCGTCAAAGTTGGGGCTGTAGCCAGCCTGCAGCTTGGATCTTCGTGGAAAGATTTACGGTTGGGGGGGACACGCCCTCCGATATGCGTTGTAATCAGGAGAATTGTCAGGATTCCATGGATTTCCTGGTTCCCCTGGTGCGATTTCTTCTAACGGGATGGGCTCAGGAGCAATTGGCACAATCTGCAAATGATTTTCAGTGGGAAGCTCAGTAGGTGGTGTTGTCGATGGTGTTGTTCCCTGTGGAGAAACACCGCGACTAGCGCCCATTTCGCTCCGTATATCCAATGGATCAAATTGATTATCTGCCATTATCAGAGCAGGAATTTTACGATTTTACTCGAAAATTTGTTTGAAACAGAGTAACAAAAGAGTACAGAGAGATGGTGAGTGAGGGTAAGGCAGAATTTGCGAAAAATATGAGAGAAAGTAGAGTAATTCGAGCAAATTCATAAAACCGAGTATATAAACCCTAGCATCAAAGGTAATAATTTGATTCAAAGGGTCGCACTGTAACGGTAAAAAAAAAAAATCGATTCATTCCGAGCCAACGATAATAATTCTGAATATGATTAAATCCTCTTCTGCCCCTGATTTAGTTACAATATTTCAAACAGATATCCACTGATAACCCACATCGATTGTAACCCACAGAACATAAGACATAGCATAACCTCAAAATTTGGGTCATCAAGGTTTTAATCAACCATCATATGTCAATACTGATATGTCGCTAATTATGATAATTCCACGAAACAAAATATAGCATGCATAACCTAAGTATGCCTTTACATTATGAATTTTTCGAAATGTCAGGCAATGTATCAATTGTGTTGTGTCTGAACTTAGTGTTGGCAACACCACATGGCAACACCGTTGAGTTTTTAGCCAAACTTCCATAAAATTTTCTTTTGATTCAGAAATGGTAGCTCCCACACTAGAAGAACGGTCTTTAATGGACTCCCCTAGGTAGCCTTTTTCATAACTATTTTGACTTAGAAGTGGTAGCTCCCACACTAGAAGAACGATCTTCAATGGACTCCTTTAGGTAGCTTTTTCCATTTGCTTCTAGTCTTTTTCGTATTATTTTCCACTTTTCTGTTGTTCTCCTTATGCTTACATTTTCTAAATCACCCTTTTCATATTGGACACAATCACGATTACCATGAATATCCTCAACTACTTGATACCTCGAATTGAGCATATCTTAAGCTTCAACGATTGATTGGAAGTATGACCACTTAGAATGTGCCTTTTCAGAAACTGCCTTCACTGTTCAGATGTAACACAAATAAAAAGGATGGTCAAGAGTATGCAGTATGCCTAGCATCCTAAAATATACATGCAAAGACCGATGTTGTCACCAGTGTTAGCAACACCGATGACAACACGTGTGTGTGATTATTGAACGCACATGCTGAGAGACTTCCAAAGGTTGGAGAATCTCTCAAAATCTAAAGGTTTCGTGAAAATATCGGCTAGCTGGTTTTCAGTCCTAACAAATTCTAGTCGAATTATTCCTTTTTCAACCAAATCTTGAATGAAATGATGTCTTATATCTATGTGTTTTGTTCGAGAGTGTTGGACAGGATTTTTTGAGATGTCTATAGCACTCGAATTGTCACAGTAGACAATCAAAATATCACTATGAAAGCCGTAGTCCTCTATCATTTGATTCATCCAAACAAGTTGTGAACAACAACTTGCTGCAGCTACATATTCGGACTCGGCTGTTGACAGTGACACATAGTTTTGCTTCTTACTGTACCATGACACAAGATTATTTCCTAGATAAAAACATCCTCCTGAAGTGCTCTTCCTATCGTCTAGGTCCCAGCCCAGTCAGCATCAGAAAAATCCACTAAGTTTGTGTTTGTTTCTCACGTGTACCACAAGCCCAAATCTATTGTTCCAGCAATGTACTTCAGTATACGTTTCACAGCTTTAAGATGAGATATTTTTGGATCAGATTGATACCTAGCACATAAACAAAAACTAAACATGATGTCGGGTCGTGTGGCCGTTAAGTACAAAAGACTACCAATGATGCTACGGTATATGGTGTTGTCAAGACCGACTGCAACACCATCTTTGGACAGTTTTTCATTTGACCCCATAGGAGTTCTCATGTGCTTGGAGCTATCATTTGCAAAATTTTTTAATCATGTTCTTAGAATACTTGGATTAACATATGAATATACCATCATGCAATTGCTTAACTTGTAATCCAAGAAAGAAATTTAACTCTCCTACCATACTCATCTCGAACTGTGAAGACATGCATCCAACAAATTGGTCAATGAGACATTGGGATGATGCACCAAAGATAATGTCATCCACATAAATTTGACAAACCAAAATATCATGCTTAAGTTTCTGAATAAAGAGGGTTTTATCAACCTCACCTCGTTTGAAGCTCAAGTTAATCAAGTAATCGGTCAACCTACCGTACCATGCTCGAGGGGCTTGTTTTAATCCATAGAGGGCCTTCTTCAGTCTGTAGACATGGTCCAAGTTGTGTGGATCTTCAAATCCTTTAGGTTGGCTTACATACGCTTCCTCATTTAAGATTCCATTCAAAAAGGCACTTTTAACATCCATTTGGTACAATTTTATGTGTATGTGACATGCAATGGCAAGCAACAGCCGGACTGATTCAATGCGGGCTACAGGAGCGAAGGTTTCATCAAAATCCACCCCCTCAACCTGTGTGTACCCTTGAGCTACCAACCGAGCTTTATTCCGAACAATGTTACAAGACTCATCAGTTTTATTTTTAAAAATCCATTTTGTTCCAATAACATTTGTGTTAGGGGGTCTCGGTACCAAGTCCCACACATCATTGCGCAAAAACTGCTCAAGTTCTTCATGCATGGTATTTTCCCAAAATTCATCTTTAAGAGCATCAGTTATATTCTTGGGTTCAATTAATAACACGAAACATGAGTGACTTACCTGTGAGTATATGGAAGTCATACATACTAGACCAATCATCTTTTGATAGTCAACTTTTTCCTTTTTCCTAATCTGCACACCCTCGTGCATCTCACCAATGATCTGTGAAGATGGGTGATTCTTATGAATTTTGCTGGGAATATCTTTCCCGCCATTGATTAACACATCATCATCAACCTCTTCATTTTCCATAGATTCGGTATGATCCAGAGACGGTGTTGTGCTTGGTGTCGCCTCACTTGTCGCAACACCAGTCTCAACACCAGTACTGATCAGTGGCTCACTTGTTTCCAGTAGTCCTTCAGTATCATCCTCTTTCGTTTTTCCTGTCAAAACAGCACAATCATCAAATACAACATTAATTGACTCCATTGTTGTTCTAGTTCTTAAATTATAGACACGATAAGCTCTACTATTCATAGAGTATCCAAGAAAAAGACATTTATCACTTTTGGAGTAAAATTTCGCAAGATGATCTCGATCATTTAAGACATAACCAACACAACCAAGGACATGAAAGTATTTAAGGTTTTGTTTTCTTCCCATCAAAATTTCATAGGAGGTCATGGTAGATGTACTACGTAAAAAACACGGTTAGAAATATGACATGCAGTATTCAAAGCCTCGGCTCAAAAACGTTTTGACACATTTTTAGAGCTTAGCATAACCCGAGCCATTTCTTGAAGAGTTCTATTCTTCTTTTCTGCTATTCTATATTTTGTTAAGGAGTTTTAGGAGCAGAAAACTCATTAATTATTCCTTTCCTTTCGCATAAGTGAATGAAGTAGGAATTTTCGAACTCCTTACCATGATCTGTTCTTATCATAGTCACCCTCATATCGTAGAGGTTTGTTATCCTGGCATGCAAGTTTTTGAAAGCATTAAATGTATCGGATTTTTCTCTAAGAAAACTTACCCATGTGAAGCGAGAAAAATCGTCTACCCAAACAAATGAATATTTCTTACCGCTCAAACTTTCAACCTCTATTGGCCCCATCAAATCCATAAGCAAAAGTTCAAGGCACCGTGTTGTCCCACAGTGTTGTAACACTGGGTGTGCAACACGGGTTTGTTTACCTTTTTGACATGATCCACAAACATAAGGAGTACCTGAGTTTAGACTAGGCATACCCCTCACGGAATTATACTTACACAGATTCTTCAAGGTCTTGAAGCTGACGTGTCCCAATTTTTGATGCCACAAATCCAAGTTACTTACTTTGGCACTTCGGCACTCTGAAGTTTCTCCCAGTTGATAGTAGTTGTCAATCGATCTAGCACCTGACATAACACAAATATTAGCATTATTGAAAACTTCACATTTATCTTCGTTAAACCTGACATGTAAATCATCATCACAGAATTGACTTATGCTTATTAGGTTCGAATTGAGTCCTTCAACATGTCGAACATTGTGAAGTTCAAGAAGTCCATCAACGTTTAAAGTTCCTTTGCCAACGATCCGCCCTTTAGCTCCACCACCATAGGTTACACGCCTACATTTTACTTCAGTATAATCAGTGAGGTGTTCCTTAGATCCTGTCATGTGATGAGAGAACCCACTATCAAAGTACCATATACCTGCAATGTTAGTTTTTAAAGAAGTATTTATGACATTACATCGGTTTACGGTTTTTGGTACCCAAATTTTTCTTGTTGAGGGACTCTTGACTGTGGTGTTGGGCCTGGTGTTGGAGAACACCTTGTGCAACACACGATTTGAATGCCAGTGCAAATAGTCATTACGCAATTTGTAGCAGAAGGGTTTGATGTGCCCAGGTTTATGACAGTAGTGGCAGATGTAATGACGTTTTCTTAACTCGGTTTTTGGGGTAAACACATGCTTCTTAACCTGTGGTACGTGTATAAAGGAATGCGTTTTCGAAGAAGATGGGCTGGGCGATTCCAGCTGTCATGCAATGACAGGCTTTGTGGTTTGCTGAGTTTTTCCAGGGGAAGTGTCTGTTAGAGGGACTGAATGGTCTTCATTCCTTTCACAAACACAGTAGGTTTGGTGTGAGAAGATTCACCATGTTCATATGTGCTTTCAACATATCCAAGACCAATCTTTCTTTCTTTTCCCATAGTCAGCATTGAATCATGTTTTGACGAACTCGTGTTGAATTTCGCAAGAATTTTTGAGGTCTTCTCAAGATCATCCTTTACTTTGCACAGCTCAAGGTCTTTCTTACTCAGCAGGACTTCAAGACGCGACAATTTTCTTTTCAAATCAGTGTTTTCTTTTGAAAGTTTGGAGTTTGTCTCGTTTCGTTTGAGACAATCAACATACAGTTCTTCGTACATCATCTGGACACTTTCCACAGTGAGTTCTTCTTGATCAAATTGCGGTATGATATCAAGATCTGAATTTTCCAGCGATTTAGCATTGAGACATAATGGTCTTGGCGTGATGTGGCGCCTTGGTGTTGCAACACCAGTAGCAACACCGTAGGGATTAACCTGCAATTTATATCCTTCTTGGTGTATAGTAGAAAAGGATGTACGATCGTCTCCTTCTTTAGTATCACAATCTTCATCAGCGTCTTCTTCACTTAATGTAGCAGCCATGTTTTTATTTTTGCGAAGTCTATTTGGACACTCATTTGCATAATGACCAAACCTGGAGCACTCATGACATTGTACTGAATCGAGTCTTTTTGCATGTGATTGGCCCATTACTTCGTTTCTTGGCAAGGTATTCCCTTGAGTAGGTACAGCTGACTTATTCCTTTCAAACGAGACAACATAGGGTTTTTGCGATGAGATGGTTTTCTTCTTGTCTCTCAGTCTTTTGAGGTAGTCACCAAACTTCTTAGTAATCAAGGAAATCGACTCCTCACCAAGATCAGATTCATTTGCCTCTTGAATTAGGCTGTTCATGGAGTCATCAGAAGTTTGTAAGGCAATGGCCTTCCCTTTATTCCTTTTCTGTAACTCCAGATTCAATTTCAAATGTTCGGAGAGAGCTGATCAAGTCTTCCAGATTGAGTGTAGAAGTATCCTTGGATTCATCAATGACACATATTTTGATATTAAAGTGTTGAGGAAGGATTCTTAGAACCTTGCTAACCAATCTTTCGTTGGACATAGGATCACCAAGACTAAAAGCTTCATTTGCGATGTCACGCAGTCTTCGATCATAATCAACAATAGTCTCATTCTCCTCCATTTTTAGACTTTCGAATTTTGAAGTCAGCATTCTGAGTTTGGTCCTGCGAAAACTTTCAGACCCTTCACAGTGTTTCTGAAGAATATCACATGCTTCTTTGGCAGATATGCAGTTTGTGATAAGACTGAACATGTTGACATCCACTGAGGTGAATATAGCATTGAGTGCCTTTGAGTTAAAGTTTGAAGTTTGGACTTCATCACTCGACCATGTGTTCTCAGGTTTGACTATACTGTCCCCGTCATTGTAAACAATTCTTGGTGGACACCAACCGTCTAAGACTCGTTGCCATGCCCTTTCTTCGATGGATTTGATGAACATCCTCATCTTGACCTTCCAAAGAGCATAGTTTGATCCATCCAAGACAGGTGGTCTAAAAGCAGTGTTTGAAGCCAACGAATCCATCTAAGAATTATGTATTTCCTGTAAAGACAGCAGAAGACTAGAATCAATCACTTAGTGTATCAAGCGTTGGCTCTGATACCACTTGTAAGGTCTGCTTAACATAAACGTACAGAAAATAAATGTATTGTGTGTATCAGACGTAGGTGTTGTGTTTGGTGTTGTCAACACGGTCACACAACACTGCAGCGGAATTTAATAAGTAGAACACACAAAGAAACTTTTATTAAATAGAACACCAAATTTAAATTATGCACAAGTACGAATACTTGTGCGAAGCCACATGACAACAAATTCACTAGAAAATTAAGTTAATCGTTTACACCAAAATCAATACTAGTGAGTATAACACAATCAAGTTTCCTTGACACTTCAAGGAAAACACAAATCAAATCTAGATAAAAATACGTATTGCTCAGAATCAAACGAAATCACTCGTTGATCAACACTCTGCGTCAGTGTTATTCATCGAGTGTTGTTGACACCAAGAAGCAGCACTTGATTATTTTCGTGTATTGGTTGAGCACCCTGAGTAAATCTTCAATGTGAATCTCTTCCACGATTTATTCAAAAGCTCCAGCAACCGTCAGAAACTGTTCACAGCATTCTCTAATTCGTCGCTCTCACTTGCCAATCATTCTTCCACTTTTTATATAGTTCTTCTTTGACCTAGATCTCATAGATCCTTCCCACCTATAAACAAGAAAACTAGAATTTTAATATGAGTCAAACTCTAATATGAAAGCAGATACCTTTTATCTTATAGATCGGTTCCTCAATTAAATAATTCCTAACAATAGTATTTACTCTATCTAGGAAAACAAATCTGTCAATTTAGTCTATAAGTGCAAAATCAAAATAAAATCTTAATTGAAATAAAAATCAAAATAAATTTGGAATAAAATATTCCTTTCAATTGGGTTTAGCACTTCAATAAAAAAATGGGAGATTAAAATTTTTTTTCCCTTTAAATAAGATTATACATTTAAAAATTTTCCTTTCTATAACAATCATATTAAGATTAAAACAAGTCTCTATATATTGTAGAATTGTTGCTTCACAATGGGAGAGCAAGATGCGAAGGAACAAAGATAAAGCTCGGGATGATTTTCTGAAGAACTCGAAAATACGAAGTATCACTATTTCGTTGTATTGTCGTGACTTGTTGGAGATACTTGAAGACAATGCTCATACAAAGTGTTTATTGAAGAATTATTTTTGTATTCTTGTGTTTTGGTTTTTTTTTGTTTTTGATATTTTAAGATATAATTTACGTCTTTGACTTGTTAAAGAAAATAATTTTTCGTTTCTTCACTAGTGTTGATTTTGTAAACTCGATTTGTTTTCTAATGATTATTTTACCCTGCATAGCACGCGTGTTCAATTGTGCATAATCATCTCTGTGTTCTTTTTAATTTAGTTATTTATTTATATATTATATTATTTCATTGCATATTGTCACATACAACAATTATATACGACACATACAATCCTTACTATTATGTTAAACAAACTTTCATTTAATTATA